>NW_020837945.1:81657386-81659190 GCF_003676395.1 Aethalodelphis obliquidens | reverse complement strand
TGTGTGTGTGTGTGTGTGTGTGTGTGTGTGTGTGTGTGTGTGTGTGTACACCACACCTTTTTTGTCCATTCATCTACCGATGGGTACTTAGATTGCTTCCATATCTTGGCTATTGTAAATAATGCTGCAGTTAATGTAAGTGTGCAGATATCTTTTCTAAAGAGTGGGGGTTTTTTTGGTTTTTTTAAATTTTTTATTTTTTATACAATTTTTAAAGATTGCTTTCCATTTACAGTTATTAGAGAATTTTGGTCATATTCCCCATGTTGTACATTACATCCTTGAGCCTATCTTACACTGAGTAGTTTGTACCTCCCATTCTCCCACCCCTCCCTCCCTCCCCACTGGTAACCACTGGTTTGTTCTCTATATCTGTGAGTCTGCTTTTTTGTTATATTCACTAGTTTGTTATATTTTTTAGATTCCACATATAAGTGATATTCTACAGTATTTGTCTTTCTCTAACTTATTTTACTAGCATAATGCCCTCCATATCCATCCATTTGCCGCAAATGGCAAAATTTCGTTCTTTTTATGGCTGAGTAGTATTCCATTGTGTGTGTGTGTGTGTGTGTGTGTGTGTGTGTCTGTGTGTGTGTGTCTGTGTGTGTGTCTGTGTGTCTGTGTATCCAATCTTGTCCACTCATCTGTTGATGGACACTTAGGTTGTTTCCATATCTTGGCAATTGTAAATAATGCTGCTATGAACATTGGGGTGCATGTATCTTTTCAAATTAGTGTTTTTGGTTTTTTCTGATATATACACAGGAGTGGAATTGCTGAGTCATATGGTAGTTCTATTTTTAGTTTTTTGAGACACCTCCATACTGTTTTCCACAGTGGCTGCACCAGTTTACATTCCCACTAACAGTGAACAAGTGTTCCCTTTTTTCACATCCTCACCGATACTTGTTGTGTTCTTTTTGATGATAGCCATTCCTTCTGACAGGTGTGAGGTGATATCTCATTGTGGCTTTGATTTTCATTTCCCTGATGATTACTGATGTTGAGCATCTTTTCGTATGCCTGTTGGCCATTTTCTTTTCCTCTTTGGAAAAATGTCTGTTTAGTTCTTCTCCCCATTTTTTAATCTGGTTTGTTTTTTTGATGTTGTGTTGTATGAGCTCTTTATATATGTTGGATATTAATCCCTTATCAGCCATATCATTTGCAAATATTTTCTCCCATTCAGTGGGTTATCTTTTTGTCTTGTCAGTGATTTCCTTTGCTGTGTGAAATCTTTTAAGTTTAATTAGGTCCCACTTGTTTATTTTTGTTTTCATTTCCTTTCCTTTAGGAGACAGATCCAAAAAAAATATTGCTGCAGTTTATGTCAAAGAGTGTTCTGCATATTTTCCTCTAGGAGTTTCATAGTATCTGGTCTTACATTTAGGTCTCTAAAGAATGTTTTTGTTTTCTTTAGATAAATACCCAGGAGTGGAGTTGCTGAGTCATGTGGTAGTCCTATATATAGGTCTATTTTTAGTTTTTTGTGGTATCTCCATACTGTTTTCCATAGCGGCTGCACCAATTTGGGTTCCCATCACCAGTACCCAAGGGTTCCCGTTTACCTACATCCTGGCCAACACTTGTTATTTGTTGTTTTTTTGATAATAGCCATTCTAGCAGGTGTGAAGTGATATCTCACTGTGGTTTTCATTTGCATTTTCCTAATAATTAGTGATATGGAACATCTTTTCATGTACCTGAGAGCCATTTGTATGTCTTCTTTAGATAAATGTCTGTTCAGATCCTCTACCCATTTTTTTTTTTTTTTTTTTTTTTTTTTTTTTTTTTTTTTTTT
>NW_020837945.1:81359844-81657286 GCF_003676395.1 Aethalodelphis obliquidens | reverse complement strand
CCCTTTTTTTTTTTTTTTTTTTTTTTTTGCTGTATGCAGGCCTCTCACTGTTGTGGCCTTTCCCATTGCAGAGCACAGGCTCCAGACATGCAGGCTCAGTGGCCATGGCTCATGGGCGCAGCCGCTCTGCGGCATGTGGGATCTTCCCGGACCGGGGCACGAACCCATGTCCCCTGCATCGGCAGGCAGACTGTCAACCACTGCGCCACCAGGGAAGCCCTACCCATTTTTTAATCAGGTTGTTTGTTTGATGTTGAGCTATATGAGTTATTTGTATATTTTGGATATTAACCCCTTATCAGATATAGCATTTATAAATATCATCTCCCATTCAGTAAGCTGCCTTTTCATTTCATTGATAGTTTCCTTCACTGTGCAAAAGCTTTTTAGTTTGATGTAGTCCCATTTGTTTATTTTTGCTTTTGTTGCCCTTGCCTGAGGAGACATATCCAAAAAATATTGCTAAGACTGATGTCAAAGACCATACTGCCTATTTTTTCTTCCAGAAGTTTTATGGTTTCAGGTCTTACATTTAAGACTTTAATCCATTTTGAATTTATTTTTGTATATGGTGTAGTCCAGTTTGATTCTTTTGCATGTAGCTGTCCAGTTTTCCCAACACCATTTATTGAAGAGGCTGTCTTTTCCCCATTGTATATTCTTGCCTTCTTTGTCATAGATTAATTGCCCATGTAATTATGGTTTCATTTCTGGGCTCTCTATTCTGTTCCATTGATCTATGTGCCAGAACCATACTGCTTTGATTACTGTAGCTTTGCAGTATAGTTTGAAATCAGGGAGCATGATACCTCCAGCTTTGTTCTTCTTTCTCAAGATAGTTTTGGCTATTTGGGGTATTTTGTGTTTCCATACAAATTTTAGAATTATTTGTTCTACTTTTATGAAGAATGCCATGGGTATTTCGACAGGGATTGCATTGAATTCCTAGATTGCCTTGGGTAGTATGGTCATTTTAACAATATTAATTCTTCCAGTCCATGAACATGGTATATCTTTCCATCTGTTTGTGTTGTCCTCAATTTCTTTCATCAGTGTCTTATAGTTTTCAGAGTACAGGTCCTTTACCTCCTTAGATTTATTCCTACTATTTTATTCATTTTGACGCAATTGTAAGTGGGATTATTTTCTTAATTTCCTTTTCTGATTGTTAGTTGTTAGTGTATAGAAGTTAACATATTTCTGTATATTAATTTTGTATCCTGCAACTTTACCAAATTCATTGATAACTTCTAGTGCAATCTTCTATTGCTTAACAATTTGTTTACTATTTTCAGTGATTATAAGCCACACTGCAGTGAACGTGTCCATTCCTTAACCGCACATATCTTGATTACTCCTTAGGATAAATTATTAAAAGAGGAATGCTGGGTTCAAAGGATTTTTTGCTTTAAAGCGTTTGATACATATCTTTGCAGCCTTATGTAAATGATCAGTTGTTATGAGTTCTTTCATCAAGAAATTTTATAAAGGAATAATATGGACCAGAAATGATATTCTGTTTTATTTATTTTATAACTGAATATTGGATTCTGTAGCCCTCCCTTAAAAATGTATTCATATATTTTAGTCAAGACTGTTGACAGCTTTTCCACAACTACCAGGTGACATTAGTTGCCATTAGCCACTTTTTCCATGCATTCAATTTTTTCTATTTCTGAAATACTTTTTCTTTTTTTGATATTTTATTTTAAGGTATTATTTTATTTTATTTTTTAACACAATTTTTACACTCCATTTACAGTTATTACAAAATGTTAGCTATCTTCCCCGTGTTGTACAATACATCCTTGTGGCCTGTCTTATAGCCAGTAGTTTCTACCTCCCACTCCCCCACCCCTATATTGCCCCTTCCCCCTCTCCCCACTAGTAACCACTAGTTTATTCTTATCTGTGAGTCTGCTTCTCTTTTTTTAATATTCACTAGTTTGTTGTATTTTTTAGATTCCACATATAAGTGACATCATACAGTATTTGTCTTTCTCTGTCTGACTTCTTTCACTTAGCATAATGCCCTCCAAGTCCATCCATGTTGCTGCAGATGGCAAAATTTCATTCTTTTATGGCTGAGTAGTATTCCAGTGTGTGTGTGTGTGTGTGTGTGTGTGTAGATATATATATACCACATTGTCTTTCTCCACTCATCTATTGATGTGAAATACTTTCTTTTAGAAATGCAAATCAGAACTACAATGAGGTACCACCTCACACCATTCAGAATGGCTATCATCAAAAAGTCTACCAATAACAAATGCTGGGGAGGGTGTGGAGAAAAGGGAACCCTCCTGCACTGTTGGTGGGAATGTAAGTTGGTGCAACCACTGTGGAAAACAGTATGGAGGTTCCTCAAAAAACTAAAAATAGAATTACCATATGACCCAGCAATCCTACTCCTGGGTATATATGCAGACAAAACTATAATTCAAAAAGATACATGCACCCCTATGTTCATAGCGGTACTATTCACAGTAGCCAAGACATGGAAACAACCTAAGTGTCCACTAACAGAAGAATGGATAAAGAAGATCTGGTACATATATAATGGAATACTACTCAGCCATAAAACAGAATGAAATAATGCCATTTGCAGCAACATGGATGCAACTAGAAATTATCATAGTAAGTGAAGTAAGTCAAAAAGAGAAAGACAGGGGCTTCCCTGGTGGTACAGTGGTTGAGAGTCCGCCTGCCAATGCAGAGGTTGCAGGTTCGTGCCCCGGTCCGGGATGATCCCACATGCTGCTGAGCGGCTGGGCCCGTGAGCCATGGCCGCTGGGCCTGCGTGTCCGGAGCCTGTGCTCCGCAACGGAGGAGGCCGCAGCAGTGAGAGGCCCGTGTGCCGCAAAAAAAAAAAAAAAAGGTAAAAAAGAGAAAGACAAATACCATATGATATCACCTTTATGTGGAACCTAAACTATGGCACAGATGAACCTATTTACGAGACAAAAACAGACTCACAGACATAGAGAACAGACTTGTGGTTGCCAAGGGGGAGGGGGTATGGGGGAGGGATGGACTAGGAGTTAGGGGTTAGTAGATGCAAACTATGACATATAGAATGGATAAACAATACCGTCCTACTATATAGCACAGGGAATTATATTCAATATCCTGGGATAAACCATAATGGAAAAGAATATGAAAAAGATTGTATATATATATATATATATGTATAACTGAATCACTTTGCTGTACAGCGGAAATCAACAAAACATTGTAAATCAGCTATACTTCAATTTTTTTTTAATTGACTCTGAAATACTTTCTCTTAAACCAATACCAGACTCCCCATCTATACCCCTTCTCCATAAGTATATTGGGATTTTCCTGTAAATCTGTCTATTCCAGGTATACTTTCCAGGATTTGTCAACCACAGCATTCTTTCTCAATCCCTAGGTTTTGTCTGTCTGTTTTCTCTCCGTACCCTGCACATTCTATCCTCTTTTTCTCTCTATGATCTTAAGGTTTCAGGGAAATTAAAGAGTTGTTCCTTGTCACACAGCGGTTGGGGACTCCTATGTTAAACAGTTTTATTATTTTAAAAATTGGGAATAAAGACAAATCCAAAGAGGAAAATAAAAATCACTTGTCATCCCATAACAACCCACCCTTAATTTATTATTTTTTAGAAGTTCCTTCTTCTCTGCTTAGACACAAAACTTACTAATATCTGCTTATGTGATAAACTCATTTGGTTTTGGGGGTCTTAACTTGTCCAGTCTAATAATTATTTTGGTGGCAATTTGGAGGTCTCAGGATCCAAACGCAGCATTGAGGTTCAGACTCATAAAGAAGACTAACAGACACATCCTATGTCTGTTAAAAGAAGCCTTTAAAATTCTTTATTGTTCTGTAACCTTGTATTTAATTTGTGTTCCGATTGATTATGTGACCTTCAGAAAGGCTTATTTCAGGAGCAAGTAAGACACATCCTTGGTCAGTTTAAGCTTACAAGGGTACGGCAGCTGCCCAGCTCTTCAGCAAATGACAGGATATCCTACCGTGAGCAGGTGTTGCTGTGGGCTGTAGAAGAGATTCACTAGCCTGAAACTAAGTGTAGTTTTTTTCTTGTCAGCTCTGGGATCATGGAGCTAATCTTTAATCCTGGATTACAGTCAACCAAAGGATAGTACATATAACAGATGTGTCCCTGCATTTGGTATTATGAGGAAATTTCACTTGATTAAATTTTTTTTAATGATATCTTCATCTCCCATTTAGTATGTTGGTAGTGAAGCATAAGGTAATATGTGAAATCTTTTATTGCCAAATAGTTCCCAGTCTCAAAGCAAGTATTGTCATAGACTTGTCTGAATAAACAAAGGAGAACTTATGTGTTAAAGTGAGTGGGCATGTGGCTTTTTCTCAGTCCTAGGGATCATGGTGGATATTGGAATTAAGATAGTAGTCATAGTGATGAATCAGAGAGAAGATAAAAGCTGGGGAAGAGTACCAATGGGACAGCTATAAAAGCAGCAGAAAGTCTGGGACTAACCCTGGAGGGAGCACAGCCAGTTTCCATCATTATAAGGTTTGTTATCTTGTTCCTCAGTGATCTAGGCCCCCAATTTGTATAGCCTTGTTGCTAACGTTCTTTTTGCTGCCATTTTCTTGTTCCTTGACTCCCTACTAGATATCGATCAGGATATTGGAACTGGACAGAGAGGACTAAATCACATGAATCAATTTTATTTCTGGTAGTCAGTTCTAGTAAAAAAATTGATGGAAAGGTGGTTGAAGTATTACTTTACACTCTGTGTTCTTGAATTACCAATGCCGGCCCCTTTATTTTTCCATGGACAATTAAGATTTGGTTGAACATAGATGAATTAACACAGGCGTGAGCTACTGTTGGTCAAGGAAATTTTTGTTACTTATTATAATATCAACCTTTGGTATTTGAGTGCCAAATATATTTATCATTTGTATTTTATTTTATTTATTTATATT
Source organism: Aethalodelphis obliquidens (assembly GCF_003676395.1). Taxonomy (NCBI): domain Eukaryota; kingdom Metazoa; phylum Chordata; class Mammalia; order Artiodactyla; family Delphinidae; genus Aethalodelphis; species Aethalodelphis obliquidens. Next base: position 81,652,317 of record NW_020837945.1, on the reverse strand, counting down.
TTTATTATTATTATTATTTTGAGGTACACGGGCCTCTCACTGTTGTGGCCTTTCCCATTGCAGAGCACAGGCTCCGGATGCACAGGCTCAGCGGCCATGGCTCACGGGCTTAGTTGCTCCGCGGCATGTGGGATCTTCCCGGACTGGGGCACGAACCCGCGTCCCCTGCATCGGCAGGCGGACTCTCAACCGCTGAGCCACCAGGGAAGCCCTATTTTATTTATTTTTTAATTGAAGTATAGTTGATTTACAATATTATATTAATTTCAGGTGTACAACATAGTGATTTAATATTTTTATAGATTATACTCCATTTAAAGTTATTATAGGGACTTCCCTGGCGGTCCAGTGGTTAAGACTTCGCCCTCCAATGCAGGGGGTGCGGGTTCAATCCCTGGTCGGAGAACTAAGATCCCACATGCCTCGTGGCCAAAAAAACAAAACATAAAACAGAAGCAATATTGTAACAAATTCCATAAAGACTTTAAAAATGGTCCACATCAAAAAAAAATCTTTAAAAAAAAGAAGAATAAAAAAATGTTATTATATAATATTGGCTACATTCCTTGTGCCGTACAATATATCCTGGTAGCTTATTTATTTTATACATAGTAGTTTGTGCCTCTTAATCCCCTACCCCTATCTTGTCCCTCCCTCCTATCATTTGTATTTTAATACTTCATTTATTTCTCATTTTATAAAAATACTAAATAATAGGAATTATTTATAAAATATATAGTAAATTACAATATAAACATTATAAAATTATGTAAAGGGATTCCCTGGTGGTGCAGTGGTTGAGAGTTTGCCTGCCGAAGCAGGGGACGCGGGTTTGTGCCCTGGTCGGGGAGGATCCCACATGCCTTGGAGTGACTGGGCCCGTGAGCCATGGCCACTGAGCCTGCGCGTCCGGAGCCTGTGCTCCGCAACGGGAGAGGCCACAACAGTGAGAGGCCCGCGTACCGAAAAAAAAAAGTAAAAAGAAAGGATTATTTAACAAATTGTTTTTTGAATCACTAAATAACACTATGAAAAAAATTAATTTGCATCAGTTCTCATACCATACAACAAAATAAACTTCAGATGTAAAGGTTAAACTTTTTTTTTTTTTTTTTTAATTTATTTATTAGAAGATGTTGGGGGTAGGAGTTTATTAATTAATTTATTTTTGCTGTGTTGGGTCTTCGTTTCTGTGCGAGGGCTTTCTCTAGTTGCGGCAAGCGGGGGCCACTCTTCATCGCGGTGCGCGGGCCTCTCACTATCGCGGCCTCTCTTGTTGCGGAGCACAGGCTCCAGACGCACAGGCTCAGTAGTTGTGGCTCACGGGCCTAGTTGCTCCACGGCATGTGGGATCCTCCCAGACCAGGGCTCGAACCTGTGTCCCCTGCATTAGCAGGCAGATTCTCAACCGCTGCGCCACCAGGGAAGCCAAGGTTAAACTTTTTAAAAATCAACTATAGATCACTCTTAGAAGATAGATTAGGCAGTAGAAGAAACTGCAAAGCAAATGACAAGCAGCTATAAAAATATTTTGTTCAAAACATAATAAAATTAAAAGAAAAATGCTTTTGTAAAAAGCCTCTTCGTATGTATCAAAGAAATAGAAAGCTCCTTTGAGCTTATGAGAACTGCAAGACCCTAATAAATAAATGGACAAGGGATAAATTTGATAATTCATACAAAGAAGATGTATTAAACAAATGTTGAGAAAATATCCTATATCACTGGCAATTAAAATAGTGCGAACTTATAAAACACTATTTTATACCTAACTAAATTAGCACCAAAAAATAATCGGCAACATTCATTGCTGGCAAAGTTGTAGTAAAAGAGACTTGCTCATACTTTGCTACTGTCAGCAAAAACTAGAAAAATCCTTTTGGATAGCAACTTGGAATGTATACCAAGAACCAGGAAACTATACTCTTTAATCTCAGGATTGAACGTGAGGAAGTAATATAAAGAAAGAAAAAAGTATCAAATTTAACTTAGCAAACAAAAAAGTGGAAACAAGTACAAAAAAAGGTAAGAGGGTACAGTAAGTAACTATTAAGCTTATAATAAAAACTGTAAGTACATGGGGAATACACAATATATGAAAAAAGTAGAAAAAATTATACATCACATACAACTCTGACATAGCTGTATACATATAAACAAAGACTAAAAGAAGATGAAAACAATATGTGCTGGGATTTCAGATAAAATATGTGCTTTTCTGCTTTTTCTAGTATTTTCTAATGTTTTCTAGTACTTAACAGTAAATAAAGATTGCATAAATAGGAAAACAAGACAGCGAAAGACTGTCTAATTTTAGTAATTATGTATTAAAAATTAGGGTGACTTGGGCTTTTATAGAGTTATTTGGAGAAATATTGCCCAGTTATGTTCTTGCTCAGAATCCAGTGTTAGAACTTTATTCAGCCCCCAGAATGGTCAAAATGACACTGTGTTTAGTTCTTCACTAGACCCCTAATGAATAAAACTAAGTGTGCCATCAATACCTGTGTCCTATGGGTGCCACATGAAAAGCCTATAGGGATGAAAGTCATTAGACGCTGTAAAGATACTAAAAGCAGTCGTCTGTAACTTATTGTTTCCACCCAAACTTGTTTCTTTGGTGATTTCATATTTGTGAGCTATTTGTATTGTAGAGAGATTGTTTTTGTATAGCATCTATTCAATTTCAGTAGAGCAGAAACCTTTAATACTGCTCATACCAGAAGAATGGGACAAGAGCCGATGCTTTTAATCACCCTCACTATAATTTTTTCTGCTCTATGTATTTATATTTTAAAGGTCATGTTTTAACCTTTGTAATGAGAAACCACATTTTATTAAGCATCTACAGAATTTCTTTTCTGTTAGAGAAAATTAGAAAAGGGGAAATGTAGTTCCCTTCTACTCTTTCTGCACTTGCTTCATTGATGTAGTAGTGAGTTGATTTGCTTTCAAGACCAGAATATCTTCAAAGCTGATTCAACACTACTTTGTTCAGTGTTCTGCAAACAGTGGCCTTTAAGTGATTGGTGATCTGACAAGAATCTCTCATAACCTTTAGCATTGTCATCATCTTCTCCTCACTCTGTGGGGCTCTTAGCTCTTTGATGTTCATTTCTGACCAGTGCAGTGATAATGCACTGGCAAAAAGGATAATCAATGGATTATAGTCGTCTTTTTAAGTTGCATGAGATTAAAGCACATATTGATTGAATTTTTGATCTATTTTAAATAGCATTTTATTCATTTTAAATGTAATATAGGCTGAAACTAACACAATAGTGTAAATCAACTATACTTCAATTAAAAATAAAAGTAATATAGGCTTATGGTTTAAAATTTTTAATACAGAAAAGGATAAACAACATAACATGAATCATCAATAATGCCACCACTTAGAAATGACCCCTGTTACATTTTTGGTGCAGAAAGAAATTAAACTTTAAGAAAAACAGAAACTTGAAAATACTGCATCTATATGAGTAAATATATTATGACTAATGACCCTCTCTCTCAAATACTTCATGAGAGATAATGTGGTATAGTAGAGAAAACACTGTCCCTGAATTCAAGCCAGTTCTGGAGTCCTGGGCCCTGTTTTGCCACTTACCAATTATGTGACCTTGATTAAGTTACTTAAGGCATGGTTACCCTATGGCTTAGTTTTCTCATTTTTAAATAACCGTAATAAGGCCAGACTTATAGGATTGTTGTAAGAATTAAACACATGACAGATCTAAAGCATTATGCTAGTGTCTGGCGTATAGTAAGTGCTAAATAAAAGGTATATACTAATTTAATTATTATACATCATTAGATCTTTAGGAGAGTATCACTGAAAATTCATTCAGCAAGTATTAATTGAGAACCTGCACTAGAAATTCAAAGAGGAATAAAGCAACACATAATGGGTGATGGGGTAGGGATGGTGATGTAGAGACAGATAGGTGAATTGACTGAACATGCAAGCTTCAAGTGAGGAGGTGGGGCTGCGGGAGTGTCAGGATGTGTTTTGTTCAGAGGTGATTATATTGGAGATCTCTGATCTGCTGAATTTCACTGGTTAAAAATTGATACAAACTAATACATGTGAATATCTTATCTATGGTATCAAGACCCATAGAAAGGTTATATCTTTTGGAGAGTTACCGGGTGAGAGACAAAGGATAGAGGTCATTTTGGGTGATGGTGAAGTTGGTCCCTTCAGAGTGGCCTTGTAGAATGGCCCCTGAGCATTCTACAAGGGGCCATTGAGATCTCTTTAAGCTTGTTTCTCACTTGTGTGCCTAGATACTTGGGAAGTGCCATTTGAGGAGATCTCAGAGCTGCAGTGGCTGGGTAGTGGAGCCCAGGGAGCTGTCTTCTTGGGCAAGTTCCGAGCGGAGGAGGTGGCCATCAAGAAAGTGAGAGAGCAGAATGAGACGGATATCAAGCATTTGAGGAAGTTGAAGCATCCTAACATCATCGCTTTCAAGTAGGTCAAGGCTTTTTTTTTTTTTTTTTTAAAGAAATAGAGAGATTTTCTTTCCCCCAGTATATACATTTAAGTTCCTGCTTTGAAAGACATGTTAAGAACACTCTACAGACTTAGCACTGTGCTAGGTGCTTTGGGAGGGTACCAAAGAACTATTATATTAGAATCATGTCTTTAAGGATTTTATAGTCTAATAGTTCTTTTTGCCAGAGCACACACTTCTTGGAAGGGATGTATGTGGGACAGAGGGAGAAGGTAGATTCCTGCCAAGCAGTCAGATCTGCTGAATCAATGTCATTATCAGTAGGACAACAGAGGCTACTTCAAGATAACCTGAACATCCTAAAATTCAGTTAAGAAAACAAAGCTAACATGTGAAGTGATCAGAGAACAATTAGTTCCTTGTAAATAGAGATGTATTTTCTTACTAGTTTCTATTAGTGTCCGTTCTTAAATATTAACTTGTAATAACAGGTACCTTCAGAGTATTTCTCCCTGCCTCAAGTTTTGCCAGATCCATTTTCAAGGAATGCCAAACACTCAGCTTTCTAAATCTAATAATAGTAGAATTAGTGATGATAGTAAGTTAAATGCTATATTTATTTCACAAAGTGGTTGTTTTCAAGAGTATGTGAATATATCTTTCTAGTTTAGTCCCTTATTTTCATAATATTGACAGGGATCCCTAGCAAAATAGAAAGATTCAGAGGTAAATTTGTAGAAGGCACCAAACTTGGCAGTGCTGAGCTCTGAATATGTATAATCTCTTCTCCCTGTACTCTTCCCTTGAGTTCCTTCTCTTACCAGCCTTGAAATTTTGCCCTAGGCTTGAACAAATGAATAATGAGTGGCTTAAGAGGAAAAAAGGTGAAGAACAGGAAAGAAAGCCTTTAGGAAGGAAGAGAGATTAGAAATTAGAGCTTCTTGGTATATTTTTATATAATATATATTGAATTTATATATATTTCAATTCTGGAAAATAGTATGACCAATAAGCCTATAGCTAAAAGTAGAATAACTTACAAATTCCCCTTTCCTAACCTAGGAGGGACTTCCTCCAGCCCCCAAGAGGAATCCTTTCCTTAATAAAACTCTCATTATAAAGCTAAACATGTCATGCGATAATTTCTAATTGGAAATATATCCCCAAAGTAAGGAATAGAAATCATGGGTACAAGTTTTGTAGAATGGGTTTAAATGTGTATTGAGGTTGAGTTTTGATTCCCAAACAAGACCCCTTACTTTGGAAAGGGAAAGAAATGTGAAAAGAAGAGAAGCATTCAACTGGGATACTAAATGAAGTCCTTGGATTCATTTCCTTGTGGAAGGAACATCTCTATAGAGGACATGGGAGAGAATTTCAGTTGCTGTAGTGATTCTATTATTGGTTGCCCTAGGAGGGCCAGGAGGATGTGAAACTAAAACAAAATGCTATCGAGACCAATTATAATCCTTCCCAAGATGATAAGTTTCTCAAGACAATAGGAGGATTATTTTTAAGCAGACAAGTCTGTCAGAGGCTCACTTTCATTCATTTTACTTCACTGAGAGGATCATCATTGCAGTGTGGTTACCCTTGTAAATGGAAGGAAGAGCCTTTTATTTAACTAAACTTTAAGCTTAAATCACTGGTATGCTAGGTTTGAGACGCTGAATGTTCTACAGATGAGCATGGCTTTTTGGCCTCCCAAAGTGAACTAGGCTATGAGTCTCATGTAAGAGGGCTTTCTAGCAAGAGGTCGTGGGTTACTGAAGGTAGAAATGTGTCCTCAGAGGATGAGTGCGAGAAGCTTGATTTTTCCTTCCTTTCTTTTGTTTCTTCCTTTTTCCTCTGAGTCTTTTCCCCGCTTTACCCTCTGACCCTCCTACCTGCATATACAGTTTTCAGCATTATGGATAAGTATTGCTCTGTTGGTGTCCAACTCTTTAGGCTGAAGATGCTTGAATTGTCTTTACCTCTACATGGAAAACAATAGTGAGACTGTGTCCCTGGCCCATTACACCATGCTCTTGAGGCATTGTGCAGTGTTATGTTTGCAGCCATCTGTGCCATGTGTTGCTTAGCCAATGAATCATTCAGAACCGTCTGGAAGATATGAAGGCATGCTTAGATTTTAGTACATCTCTCTGGATACTGATTTCTGTGCTTTCAGCTTCTTTTGAAGTTAGTAAGAACCATGTACAGAAGGGAAGTGCAAGAAAGGAATACTATATTCTCTTTTTCTTCCAATTTTTAAGCAATCTTTTAAGAAAACCCAACCTGCCTGTTCCTAATGGAATTGAGTGCCAAAGGGAAGAAAAGGTAGCAATTAGAAGTGATTATAGAGCTGTTATTTATAGCTACTAAGAAGTCTTGTCATAGTACAGGGCTGATGGAATGATTGCTTCTCATTTGTCAGTCAAGAAAGACGAAAAGTGTATAACATATCGCTGTTAGGCTCTTTATGTCAATATTTGTCTGACAAGTTAAAACATACTTGAGTAAGATGCTGAGTAGTTTCAAACAAATATTTGTTTTGATATTCTTAAGCACATTACACTATTTCTGCCCTTATTCATTATTTCTCTGTAGTAAAAATTAAATTGTCTGTTGCTGTATACTTGTGCTCCACTGAGGTTTCCTGAAAGTCAAGTAATAGAAACTTAAAAAATTTTTTCTTTAAAAATCAAGATGAGAATTCTGGGGAGCTTAGAAGATGATAGAAGAGTAATAGAAATAGCTTTGCGGCATTTGACAGGCACATCAAAGCAGGGAAAATAAAAACTAATTATACTTATTCATAATCTGCCGTTGTTATAAGACTTTCACATGATCACAAGTCACAACCTCTAAATTCTTTCAGCACTTATGGCAGCCTAAGAGATAGGACATGAATTGGTAGCTGGCTGAGGACTTTAGCTGGGAGTCTTGTAGGTAGAATAACGATATTCCTTTGGAGGAAGGCATACGTATCATTAAGAAATAAGACACAGAGAATTGCTCATGGTAATTTTTCTTCTCTTTTCTGATTCTCAGAACAAAACTGTGAAGTAGAGCTAATATGATTTTCCCACTTTTATAGGATAACAGTATTAATATAGGCATCCCCAATATGCTTGTCTATACAAACTTTTAAAAGCTGGAAGGGAGGCAGTGTAGCATAGTAAGTGGGAAAAGCATGGGCTTTGAAGTAGACAGACTGGATTCGAATCCCAGCTCTGTCATGTATTAGTTGTATGATCCTAGGACAAGTCAGTTTTCCTCGCTGAGCTTTACCTGTAGAAATGGAAAAGATAATATCTATCGTACAATGGTTTGAGGCAGATTAAATAAGACAACTAACTAACATGTAAACATGCCTGACAAATAGAGGATGTTCTTTCGTGTTAGTACCCTTCCTCCCACCCCTTGCCTCTGTACTTGTTTGCGCAAAGGCTTTATCAGCAAAGAACGTGCAGGTGAAGTTAAACAATATTTGTCAAGGACTTGCTGTGAACTTCTAAGCTATGTGGTAGAAAGAAAAGTACTTGAAGACCTTTTCCTTTAAGGAACCGATAATCTGTATAGGGAGAGAAAAATTGCATATAAAAAACAAATATGTAGCATAAGAAATTAGAGAAGAGAAAGATTTTTTTTTAGACTGGAATAATCAGGAAAGGCTTCATAGAAGATGTAGGAATTGATGAAAATAGAGGCTGCATAGGTGTATAATACATTGTGTAACATTATTTTTGTTCTAAACAGAAATGTTTTTCAGCTACTCTATAACATAGAAAATTGATTCTTTTGGTCCTCAGTCTAGTTATCTTAAATTTGAGTAATTTGAAATTCAACAAATACTAAAAATAGCAATATTTTATTTGAATTCTCTCTGTACACTATATATAAAACTTTCCATTTAATTTTTAAAGGAAGATATTTAAATTATTCTTAACAATCTAAAATATCCAGCCTACACAAGTCTCAGAGAAAGGTGCTCTTTGTCCTAGAATGGAATGGTCCCCCGGAAAAAGCACCGATATAGCATAGCATATAGATATCTAAAGTGAACAAAACAAACTAAAATTGTCTATGCACATAACGAAGAAACATGTAGACTAGAGGGACTTAAATGGTAATTTAAGGGTCAGGAAAGATTATATGCATTTTTAAAATAATGTGGACAGAGAACTGGTCTTAATTATTAAATTTATTAAATATTCTTAAAATATAAATATGTATACATATATGTTTATATGGATGTGTGTACTCATGTACATGTCTGTGTTTTCTTGAAAGGGGTGTTTGTACTCAGGCCCCATGTTACTGTATCATCATGGAATACTGTGCCCATGGACAACTTTATGAGGTTTTGCGAGCTGGCAGGAAGATCACACCTCGATTGCTAGTAGATTGGTCCACAGGAATTGCAAGTGGAATGAATTATTTACACCTCCATAAAATTATTCATCGTGATCTCAAATCACCTAAGTGAGTTCTGGAACTAATTTTTCAGCCATTTTGTTTTATTGTTTTGAAATATGGAATTTTATCAACCATAGTTGAAGCTTTTGGACATCATATTTTCAGTTCAGTTTAAATTAGCACAGTGGATAACTCTATTTGCATGTTTGGGGGATTATTGTTAACCTACTTACCTATATGGCAGATATGTCCAGGCACCTGACAGTAGTTTTCCCTTTTTGTTGCCTTTTAATTGTACAACTATGAAACAAAATATATTAACTAAAGTATTCACTTTCCATCATCTCAGATAATTAATGCCAGACTTTCCCATTGGAAAGCTTGACTTGTTGTTTTCCCAGTGTGTTCCCCCCAGAAAACCAAATTTTTAAAAACTGAGTTTCAGAAATATATACAACAGGATAAAAATGGATAAGAAACAGAGGCAAAGAGAAAATAAAAACATTAACTAAAGCTTCTTCACAAAATGTATGCCATAAGATTCTGTACAGTTGTTAGAGGTGGCTTATGAATTTGGCTTTGAGCTTCCTAGAGTCTAAGCAAAGAAGGAAACAAGGTAACGAGGTTCACAGTGCCCATTAAATAATATAAATTGGTTATTTAAGAGAAGCAGATTGGCATATCCCAATGATCTGTATTGTTCTAGGGTGTGATGGCTTAGGAGTGAATATGATTTGAACCTAATACATTTTTAGAGGGTGTCAAATTCAGAACCAGGCAGATCCATCTCCTGACCCTAAACATGGTCCTAAAGTAAATCGCTTGAGGAAATTGGATCCCAAAGATTACAGGTGGGGAATTTTGAAGTGTGTCCATATTTCATTGGAGATCAAAGAAGCCTAACTAAAAGAATTGTGGGCTGACTCACATGATAATTTCTTTTTGAAAGGGCTATTTTATCTTGAAGATTATGAGTTTGGAGGAACTAAGGTGATTGGCAGTGGAAAGAATCAGAATGTGTGAAATTCCATAAAAATGTATTGACTTAAATAACTTTGTGTTACACATAATAAAAAAAAAACCTTTAAAAAAAAAAGAAAGAAAAGAAAAGAAAAGCAGAGCTGTTTTTAGTAACCTGTTTTCAAAGTGATTCTTTGGCTACCAATAACCACTTCAAAAGGAATGTTTATTCAGTTCCCCAAAATGCATGAAGGAAGGAAAGGAATTGATTAAATGGTATATTTCAGTGTAGCTCCTATTTTTAAACATTATTTTCATTATTTCCCACCACATTTTTGTTTAGAGAAGCAGAGAAGAATTAATCTTTATCCAAAAACATATTTGCATAGTGCTTTCATGGTTTACAACATTTTAAAATATCCATGATCACATCTGCTTTGATCTTAGCAAAAATGTATGGAATAGATGTAACATATATCATTTTATCATTTTATATAAGAAAATCTAGAACTCAGAGACCAAAGTCATGGAGCTAGGACTTGAACCCAGAACTTAGCCCACAGACCACTGCATTCTCCCTCATCATGTGAAGATGAGGGATTCACAATTAATCCTGCCTCTTCTCCATGGAAGATACAAATCTGTCCTTGATTATCAACTTCAAAGCAGCTCTTATTTATCACCATAGTTCTCAACAATGTTTATTATAGTCGTTAGCTCACTGAACAACCTTCTCCTTGCTTTACTTGCAAATAAACTTTATTACAGTGTTCATTCCTTCTGTTCACATTTTTCACACAATCTGTTGCTTTTGTCATCCACTGCATACACATGAAGTACACAAAATACTTGCCGAAGACCTCTTTTCGGTACGCGGGCCTCTCACTGTTGTGACCTCTCCCGTTGCAGAGCACAGGCTCCGGACACGCAGGCTCAGCGGCCATGGCTTACGGGCCCAGCCACTCCGCGGCATGTGGGATCTTCCCGGACCGGGGCACGAACCCGTGTACCCTGCATCTGCAGGCGGACTCTCAACCACTGCGCCACTAGGGAAGCCCCCAAAGACCTCTTTGAATGGCCTCCTTCTTAACCACTTTGTTCTCTTTAAGAATTAATTTTAGGAAATTCCCTGGCAGTCCAGTGACTGCCCCGGTTCAATCCCTGGTCAGGGAGCTAAGATCCTGCAAGCCAGGCAGAGCGGCCAAAAAAAAAAAAAAAGAAGAATTAATTTTAGAGGAAGAATTCAGGAAATTTTAGGATATGTAAATCACATGCTACTCTCTTTAACTCTTGTCATTTAAAAATTAGAGCAGGCACTTCCTTGGTGGTCCAGTGGTAAAGAATCCGCCTTACAATGCAAGGGACGCGGGTTCGATCTTTGGTCAGGGAACTAAGATCCCACACACCGCAGGGCAACTGAGCCCGCGCACCACAACTACTGAGCTCGTGCACCTCAACTAGAGAGCCTGCGTGCCGCAAACTAGAGCCCACGTGCCCTGGAGCCTGCGTGCCACAGCTAGAGGGAGAAAACCCAGACTCCACAACTAGAGAGATACCCACGCACCGCAACGAAAGATCCCACGTGCCTCAATGAAGATCCAAGTGCTGCAACTAAGACCTGATGCAGCCTAAAATAAATAAATAAAATAAATCTTTTTAAAAAATAAAAATTAGAGCAATAAGTTTGTTATCTAGTAAGTCTTTCCCTCTGCTATCAGTACCATCCCGAACCTCCAGCAGCCTTGGCCTCTTTGGGTTCCAAGCTGACACTGAGAAGACAAAGGTCAATCTGCTGTAAAGAGAGATTTCATTACCTACATTAAATCCTTAGGCTGTATGACCCCAACTTTGTCTCAGAAGCCTTCACGAAAGTCCCAACGTTGTATCTTTTCTAGTCTCCTCCCATGGCTCTTCCCTCTTGTCATACTAACAGGTCCCATAATGAGCAGAACAAAAGAGGCAGAAGAGGAAGCTTCTAGTGTTTTTCTTACTAGGAGCTTATCACCTTTTTTTACTTTCAGCGTATATGATACCAGCAATTCTCCAGTTATCTCACATATCCCATGATATTTTAATCCTTATGCATTTTCACCAAGACTAACATGATTAAATCAAAATTCCTAAATTATGTAAATTTTGTATGTCACGTACAAAACCAGGGTTAAGATATGGATGAAGGTATTCTAAAGCAATCATAAGCAATGAACTGTTTGGTAGAGAGCCATCTGACATTGGCGGGGAGGGGGGCAAATGTCAAGTTCCTGGTTCACATAGAGGAGGAAGGAGATAGATTGAGAAGTTTTCTGTTTTCTAGCTGCCTCGATTCTGATACTATTTGAGTATTAAGACTTCTTGTTAAAATTAAGTCTGTATATCATTAAGCCTCTGAAACCCTAACTCATTACATTTTAAAGTTCTAAACAGGTTATTTCAAGTGAATTCAGTCTAGTGTGTGTGGATGCTAATTCTCTGTATTTGACTGGTACTAGATTTTATTCACTTTAAGGCTAGCAAAAGAAGTTTGCCCCAAGTCACAACCCAGATCACTGTAACAAGTATAACATGACTTGTGTGGAATCTACCTAAGCTTAAATTTATTCCTGCTTTTCCTTATCAACATTAATGGAATCCCAGCATACTTATTAGCCTTTTATAATAATGAATCCCTTGTGTCATGGTGCCATGCATGATTTTAGTTGGCCATCATTTAATCAGTGTTTTAAAAGAAGTGTTTTTCCTGTTGAGTTGTCTGAGACCAGCAAGGATGAAGACCAATGTTTATGGAGATGGGTGCTTTACATATATTACCCCATTTAGTTCAAATGAAAATCCTATGAGACCATTATTACAGACCCATAATCCCTCATCCAAAGCTCTTGGAGTCAGATGATTTCAGAAATGTAACATAGGGCATTACCTTACACCCCCAGCGAAGTCTGGGGCCACATCCTATGATCAGCCACATTCATAAATCTGCAGCAAAACCTTTGACAGTTGCACAAAGTGGGATAAGTTGAGTTTGCTTTATATATATGAAAAAATATTTATAAAGAATTTTTGGAGATTTTTGAATTGTGGATAAGATACTGTGACTTGAATTGTCTCCATCTTACAGATGAGAAAACTGTCTTAGAAGAATTAAGTAATTGGCAAAGGTCACACAGTTAGCAGTGGTGGAGGCAGGATAAAACCAGATGTAGAAAGCCCACTATGCTATGCTACCTCACAAGTATGAATGATGCTGTTTGTGGTGTGTAGCTAATGCCCCAGTAGTACTGGAACTCGAGAGCTGAATTCTGCAAGGTAGGAGGCAGCAAACAAAATCTTCAGTTGCCAGTTAGTCGTGATTTTCATTAATACTAACGATCTGGATGTTTTCTTTATTTCTTTTTAAAGTGTTTTAGTGACTCACACAGATGCAGTAAAAATTTCAGATTTTGGTACATCTAAGGAACTTAGTGATAAAAGTACCAAGATGTCCTTCGCTGGCACAGTAGCATGGATGGCGCCAGAGGTGATACGGAATGAACCTGTCTCTGAAAAAGTCGATATATGGTGAGTGGTGCAATCTGTGCCAACCAGAAAGCCTGTTCCCACTTTCACCCTGTTAGCGCTTTCCTCTTTCAACATGTCTACTTTCCCAAAATATTCTTTAGTATTACTCACTTCTGGTTGGTTTCAGTCTCATATAATCTGAGGTACTACCCAGCATGATCATCACACCTGGTAAGAAGGACTGGGGGAGAAGGAATTAGGGTGAATATCCATTCAGTAAGTCATCAGTTTGGGGGACTCCCAGAGAATATGCTGAACTTTCTGGAAAACTAAAAGTTCACTTTATATAGCCATTTAGTATAAAAGTCTTTCTGAAATATACTACATAATTTTCACCTTCTTGAATAAAATATGTTGAACAAAGTTTACCTATTCTTGGTGACTCAGACCATCATTGGGTATATCAGTGATGTACTTTGTGATACAGTTATATGATTTAGACCTATTTGAGGTGTATGGGACTGTTTGCCCTTTTATTAAACAGCCCTGATGGGCTTTATTTTTTTGGAGGGGGAGTTAATCTTTATTAACTTTTCCTCTGAGGTTACAAATCTCTGCTATTAACAGTATATTTCCCTTGGGACTTCCCTGGCGGTCCAGTGGTTAGGACTCCACGCTTCCACTATGGGGGTCACGGGTTCAATCCCTGGTCAGGGAACTAAGATCCTGCATGCTGCGTGGCCTGGCAGAAAAAAAAACAAAAAAAAACAAAAACAAAAACCCCGGTATATTTCCCTATAGTTGTTTTTCTTCCATTCTTAATATTGGCTACTAGTAACTTTTAGACTTAAAACCAAAAAAATAGCATATGTTAAAATTGCATGTAATTTTAGAGTAAATAAGATAAAGTAGAAATGTGGGATCATTTGTAATTTGGGTAATTATTACCAAAGTGTCCTTATTAGGGATTATACCAATTTATGTTCCCAAAAGAAATGTGTAAGAGTGTTTTTACAGTCTCAGCAATAAAATGTGTTAAACTTTGGGATTTTTTTGCCAACCATATAGGTAAACAAAGTGTCATATGTGCAGTTTTAATTTGCATTCCTCTTCTAATACTATAAATAAGGTTGTACATTTTTTCATATATTTATGAACCATTTGTAATTTCTTATTTGTGAACTACTCTAATCCTTTACTAAGCTTTCTGATCTTTTATTCTTATCAATTTACAGGAGTATTTTATATATTAAGGAGATTATCCTTTTGTGTATATAAATTATAGGTACTTTTCACTTTTGTTGTTTTTCTTATGGTGGAAGTTTTTTTCCACAGCAAGATTTTCTTTTAAGCAGTTTGATTTATCAATCTCTCCTGTTATGGCTTCTGGATTTCTTAACTAGAAAAGACTTCAACATTCTAAGATTCTTTTTTTTTAATTTCCATGTGTTCTTTGACAATTTTTATGATTTCGTTTCTCACATTTAAATCTTTGATACATTTAGAATTTACCTTGATGTAAGATGAAGTGTAAATTTGTTTCCCCAATTCTCCCAACAGCATTTATTGAATAATCAGTTTTCCCCACTGGTGTGAGATGTCACTTCTCTCATATACTCAATTCCTATATGTTTTGGGTCTATTTCTGGATTTCTATTCCATTCCAATATTCTGGCTGACTATTGATCACCAGTGTTAATTATTGAAGCCTTATAGTATGTCTTAATATCTGATAGTGTTGGTTACCCCCTCACTAATTTTCTTTTTCAGAGTTTTCCTGGCTGTTTCTATTTTTCCTATAACAATATTAGAATTTTAAAACTGGGTATATATTCGATTGAATATTAATAAATGAATAACTAAAATACAAGTCAGTCTTTCTGAAATGTCTTTTATACTTGTTCCCGGTGCTACTGTAGGTCTTTTGGAGTGGTGCTTTGGGAGCTGCTGACAGGAGAGATCCCATACAAAGATGTAGACTCTTCAGCCATTATTTGGGGTGTTGGAAGCAATAGCCTACACCTTCCAGTTCCTTCCACTTGCCCTGATGGATTCAAAATCCTTATGAAGCAGACATGGTAAGAAATATGTTTCTCCCAATATTCTCTTTTACCTTCTTCCTCAAAACCATATATAAAACTCTCTAAACTATATTTAAAACTGCAAGGAAGTCTCTAACGTGTATTTGGAGTGAATAACCTTACTTTGTGTAAAGTCTAGGAGACTTGGAATTTGAGAACTTTGGATTCAAATACTTGCTCTGCCCTTTTTTATCTGTGTAATTTTGGGTATGTCATCCAAGTATCAGTTTTCTCATCTGTAAAATGGGGGTAACACCTACTCATAGAGTTGTTGTGTTGTGATTAATTAAAAGGTATAAATAAAGAATTTGGTGTGATATCTTAAAATAGTAGGCCTCAGTAAATGATAGCTATCATTACTTTACCAGTCCTAAGGGATAATTATTATAAAACAGATCCTAGAGATTTCCAGTTCATCATTAGAGGTATCTCATAATTACATTTTCCTTTTGCTCTTCAGTACATCAAAACTGCCTGAGACATAGCCACACATGGAGTCAAAAATATTTTTTATAAAGTAGAGTAAAATCTTTATCCTCCTGGACACAACTTCTCCAATGCACAAGCTATTTTTTTTTTTTTTTTTAACTTTTAGGCAGAGTAAACCTCGCAATCGACCTTCTTTTCGGCAGACACTCATGCATTTAGACATCGCATCTGCGGATGTACTTGCCACCCCACAAGAAACTTACTTCAAGTCTCAGGTAAGTCTGGAAACTGTTCCAGGTGCTGCTAAACAGAGACAGGAAACTCTCAGTGAGAAGGAGTAAGGGTATTCTGATTCTGATAGCAATTATATAACTCTATTCATTGTGAAACAATAATGATACCTCACACGTATGACATTTTTGGAGTTTTTTAAGCCCTTAACATATATTATTCTCTTATTTGAAGATAGCATGTATTAAAATATCATCTTCCTAGTGGGTTCTGGTGAAGTTGTTGGAGAGAAAAGAGGAAAAGAGGATATGAAAACTGTATGTACATACATTTGAATTAGAATTACTGCTGACCTTCATGAAAATATTGCTTTCCTTAAAGTTAGAAAAGCTAAAGTACAGAGGAGGAAAATTAAATCCCAGAGAGAGCCCGTTGATTAAATTAGGCTTTTCACTAACTTTAAGTGTGTCACCTAGTAGCACCAAATAAAATATAATTTAATGTATCTGTTAGCCTTTACTCCATTACTTATGGCTCCATTACTTTTGGCATAAGTCCCAAAACTTATGGCTTAAAACAGTAAGCTGTTGTTTAGCTCATGATTCTGTGGGTTTGTAATCTATGCTGGGTGGTTCTTCATTTGGCTTTGACTTGGGATCACTCACGTGTCTGCAGTCAGTTGCCAGGTTGACTGGGAGGCTGGCTGATTCCAGATGGTCTCATTCACAAAGCCAGCGATTAGCTGGCTATTAGCTAGAACACCTCTGTTCTCCTCCACGTGGCTTCTTATCCTTCGGCAGGCTAACTTGGGCTGGTTCACATGGTCTGCTCAGGGTACCAAATGCAGCAAGAGAGCAAGCCCCAGCGCACACGTGACTTTCCAGCCTGTGTGTGCATTGTGGCTGCTAATGTCTCATTGGCCAATGCAAGTCACGGGCTAACCCAGATTGAGAAATAGATTTCACCTCTTGACAAGAGAATCTGCCGTCACATGTTGTAAGGCATGGTTGCATTACTGATAAATTTGTGACCATTAAATAAAAATGCTGTAAATGGCATAAGGATCAGTGGTCTAACCACTGTCAAGATGGATAGGGAGTCGTGAGGGATCAGTATACATGAGGTCCTTACTTACCCCTACCAGACCCAGGCAATAGCAAAAGGAGTAAAATGGGATGAAACTATGGCTTTTGAAATAATTGTGATGATCTTAAATTGTAGCTTTATGCTTATAGAATTTTAAATATAGTATTACCTAATTTCTTCTCATACAGAAGAAATTTCTTCTCACTTTCCAAAATGAATTTTTGCAAGATGAATTCCATCTCTGCATTGACTTCCAGTATGATTTCAGAGATTCATTTTCAGAGAATTTCTTCTCAGAGAAGAAATATTATTACCAATTAGTGTCTCAGTCTACTCCTAATAGCCCCCAACTCCAATGGGTGATGAGTTTACCTACCAGGAAAGTATGCATTGAAAGCCAACTGGACTGGGAGGGGCATCATCCCTGGGAGTTAAACAAGTCCTCCAATATGCTTTATTACCTGGCCCAACCAGAGGCTTGGAGTACTTGCTTCTCTGGTGTCTGATAAACAGAGAGATATTCCGCCCATCAGATATTGGGGAATATCTTAATTAAGGAACAAGGTCTTTGCAGTTTCTAAGGAATAATAAATCAGAGACCTTTCCTCTATTGCCTGAAGTTCTAACATGCTATGACCCACAAACTTAGCTCTCCCCACACTGTCTTTGAATAGTCTGGCTTGCCCCTATAGTTTTTTAGTGTTTCTGGGGGATTCTTATGTAAGTAAAGTGTTTGATTTTAGAGAAAATAAGAGGATAACTTCATGACATTTCCTATGTTCTTTGATATGCATTCAGGTAAATTCCCTTAGAACTATTAAAACTATTGCCTATCTATAAAAATACATGTAGGTATTGGTTACTGGATTAGAAATCTTTCATATATTTTCTTTGGTTAAGAAGAAGACTTAAGTCCTCTTGTGAAATGAAAGAGAATAATAGTGAGTACTCTCCAGGAAATTTTTCAGACTTTAAGATATGGTTACAATCACAGCGTTGCTTCCTTTACAAGAAAACTATACGTACCACAATTCTGAAAAGCAATTTTTGGTGAGAATACTAAGCCACAAGCCATTGAGAGTATAACTGTACATACTTGGAAGACATCAAATTCTAAACAGATGCTACTTGTGTGCTCCCAGAATATGACTTCTGAAGCCAGCGCCACACTTTCTGAATACCCACCATATATATAAAACACTGTGTAGTACAACTAAGTCCCCGCAGTTAGTATCCTTACTTGTGTAAATTCACTTTTATTAATCTATGCAGCATTAAGATTAAACTCAGAGAAGGTTCTCTGAGAGCAAGAGTATGAAAAGGAAAGGAAGGGGAGGAAAAGGAATAGAAAGGAAAAACAGTGCATTGGACATCTTTTAATATTCATACATTCTACCACATTTTTCTCCCAGCATAAAATTTTACCTCTCCTTAAATAGTTCAAAATACCCTTGCTAGTTCCTAAAATCTTTCGGGTATTTACAAGCTGATTTGTTTCTGGGTCTGAAATTCAGACTATCTCTGGCTAATGATAATAAAGTATTGGGTTGGCCAAAAAGTTCGTTTGGGTTTTTCCCGAATGAAAACCCATCTTACGGAAAAACCCAAACGAAATTTTTGGCCAACCCAATATTTATGGACTAACGAGGGAGGTACTGGGAAAAGTAACAGATTTTGAGCCTAAACCCCTGTCCTGTGACTTTGGATAAGTCACTAAATTTCCCTAAACCTCAGCTTACTCATCTAAACAATGAGGATAACCATATCTTCCCTTCCTTGTGGAGTTTTGGTGAGGATCAAATAAGATAATAAACATGTAAGTGCATTATAAACTGTAAAGAACTGTTTGATTGTTAAGATATTATTATTCACCTCCCACAAAGCTATAGAAATTAAGCCTCCTTGGAGGTGTTACATTCTGGATACTTTTTCTTTCTTTTTTTAAGACCCATTTATCCTTGTTTTTATTATTAGAAATGGGAAAATAGTTATTTACTGGTTGCTAATTATAAAGAAGATGGGTTGCTATTTGAGGAATGGGTATTTAATATATGTGAGAAGCACTGGTCTTTGAGTCTGGGGACCTGGATTCTGGTCACCATTACACCATTAATGTGGATGAGTAATTGGATGCCACTGGGCCTCTATTTTCCCACATATAAAATAGATATAACAATGTCTGCCATATATCTCAGACATGTTTATAAAAATCTAATAACTAAAGTCCTTGGTATTTGCTGCTACTATAGAAAGGAAAAAGTTACATAGGAAGCTAGAAATAAAATTACCTAGGACATCTCAAACTCTAATTGGGAATTTAAGATTGAGTTTTTTTAAGTCACGTTATTCTGTATAATCTACAAACATAAAATACATCCTTTTTACTTGTACAATTTGATGTGTTTTGGCAAATATATACACCACAAACAAGATACAGAATATTTTCATCATTCCAATTTTCTCCACGTCCTTTTGTATCCAGTCCCTTCCTCCCAGCCCCAGTCCTTGCTAAAAAGATATGTCTTCTATTCCTATGGTTTTGTATTTTCCAGAACGTCATATAAATGGAATAATATGATATGTAGGCTTTTGTGCCTGTCTTCGTTCACTTAGCATAATGCATTTGAGATTTGTCCATGTTGTGGTACATATCAATAGTTCATTCCTTTTATTGCTGAGTATATGCCACGGTAGAGATTCTGGGTACTTTTTCTGATGAACTCCTGAGATGGATAAGATGGCAGCTAGGGAGCTCCATCCACAATTAAATTCCTATTTAAATTAAATTCCTATTTAATTCCACAATTAAATAGGAATTAATTGTCTTTTGACTTTATCCTCCCTCAATGGGCAAGAACTAGTTTTTTAGCACATAGTTTTGCTTTTCAATAGCACTTTTATACCTGCGGCCTTGCCTCCTGCCTGCTGACCAAACCCTTTCCTCATCAGTCATCCATCAATGGTTATTAGCTGCTGGTCGCCACCTTCCCCCAGAACTGTCAGTCAAGAGTGCTGACAAGAGCCCAGCTGACGCCTTCCTAAGAGAAAATGCTTCATCTGTTTCTCATCAACAGCACATGTATAAGGAAACAGCATATATAGAACAGATGAACAAAGCAACCAATTTCAGTACAATATTAGATTCTGCCAAAGCTATTGCTTCATTCCTAGACAATAACCCATTTCTCCAAGTAGGCAATTATTGCTCCTGGTATTCAATTACATTTGGTATGAGTTTTTAGAAAACATTTTAGCCTGGTCCCAGATCCCAGCTGCTAGGTATGTCACGTGCCCTGCTTCCGAGCTCTTTCACATCCCTCTGTCTTTGCACCATTCTAGTTTCCTTTTGAGTGCCACCATGACCACCCAGAAATTCAGGGGCTGGGAGTTGCAGACAGATAGCTCATTATAGGGACAGACTCTTCTACCTTAAGAGTAATTTCATTGGGGGCTTCCCTGGTGGCGCAGTGGTTGAGAATCTGCCTGCCAATGCAGGGAACACGGGTTCGAGCCCTGGTCTGGGAAGATTCCACATGCCGCGGAGCAACTAGGCTCGTGAGCCACAACTACTGAGCCTGCGTGTCTGGAGCCTGTGCTCCGCAACAAGAGAGGCCACGATAGTGAGAGGCCCGCGCACCGCGATGAAGAGTGGCCCCCACTCGCCGCAGCTAGAGAAAGCCCTCGCACAGAAACGAAGACCCAACACAGCAAAAAATAAAAATAAATAAAATAAATAAATTTTAAAGAAGAGTAATTTCATCATGAGCAAGTAGGCGCTTAGGCACAAGCTGGGCACTTACGTGGGGAGACAGTAAAGAGGACTCATGCCAATCAAGATTTGGACTTGACAACCTCTAAGACCTTTCTGACTCAGAATCTATGTTTTCCCACTACTTAGCCCCTCAACATCCTGCTTCTCTATTCCTCAAGCTAGGCTGGAGCTGGCTCAACTTCTTTTTTTACTTTATAAAAATTGTGGTTAAATATATATATAATTTTCCATTTTAACCATTTTTAAATATACAGTTCAGTGGCATAAATTACATTCACAATGTTATAAAACTGTCACCATTATCTATTTTCAAAATTTCTCACTACCTCATTAAGCAATAACTTCCCATTCTGTCTTCCCCCACAGCCCCTGGTAATCTCTGTTCTACTTTCTATCTCTATGAATTTGCCTATTCTAGATATTTCATGGAAGTAGAATCATACAGTAGTTGTCTTTTTGTGTCAGGTTGGTTTCATTTAGCATGTTTTCAAGGTTTATCTATTTTGTAGCATATGTCACAACTTCATTCCTTTTTATGACTAAATAATATTCTACTGTATGGATATACCCTATTTTATTTATCCATTGATATATTAATTCAGCTTCATTTTGACACATATTGTGAGAGAGAAGAGGAGCAAGGTTTGGGTACAAGAGCTTCAGTCTACTGATTGAATAACTGAAAGACTGGAGAAGACAAAAACCTTCTAGATGTTACAGCCTTTCCCAGGCCTTATGTGGGTTATAAAGAGGATTCCATTCATGACAGTAACCCAACTGTCACTGTATTTTTCCCTTACCTGCTTACACAGGACTTAAGTACCTTGTGAAGCACTCCGTACTCCCTCCCTCCACCTTACATGCAGTTTGGGGGAATCCCCAGTAACGAGTCAGGGGGAATCTCAAACAGCCTCATATTAACGTCTGCCCTACTTTCCAGTGACTCTGGCTGGAACAGCACTCTTCCACCAAGCATCTGCTGGGTATTACTTTATTGGTTAGTACTGTTTTCTGCTGAAAGGCTGTAGTCCCCAGCTGGCATCCAGTGGATGCTGCCGTATCCTTAAGGCACTGCCATCACCCACCAGGAGCTGCTATTTTATGGAGAAGCTCTGGACTTCTCCATATTCCAAAGTTGCACATTGTTCTGTTTATGCAATGAATTGTTCCTTTCCCTGTTGAGTTACATTTTGTTAAAGGTCGCAGAATAGTGCTGATTATGGCCCAAAATTTTACAGATATTAGTGGAACAAATGGGAAATGCCTCTCCACTCCTATGTTGATGGCTTTGTTATAGGTCAAGATCACACAGGATTCCTTCTTCCCTCATATTTTCTTTCATAGACTCCTTAATCTCTGTGCAAATTGGCTTCAGTCTGCCCACCTCCATTTCTTAGTTATGCCCAGAAATATCTAAATTGCAGATTAAGTGCAAATTGGAACTCCTATTACATAAAGATTCTAAGTATAGTGATGGAACTCCAAAATTAACATCTACCTGTAACACAGTACCTTTGGGAAAAACACATTATTAATCAGTACCTGGTGTTTTCCCACAGAGGGAACTTCTTTTGGGAAATCTACTTTCTTAATAAGTTTCAATCTTGAGAAGGTTTTCTTTAAGTTTCACATTCCCGTAAGCTAGATGTCAGGAGGTTTATTTCCTCCAGAATTTAAAAAATCCGATCTGTGATATCTGATTCCTCACTGCCAGAGGGAGGTATTCCTTTTCCTGGTCCCTTCTTTAAGTGCTGGAGTAGAATCTACTGACATGTTTTTCACAAAAGAGGATGCTTTAAGGCCCACATTTGGCCCTCTCCCTTATCCTTTTCAGGTCCAACAACTCTTGATTTTCATCTTTGGCCTCTTAAAGCTCAAATGCTCTTCCTACTTCATGACTTTGATCTGATGGCTGAGAGAACAGCATTACCTGGGGCTCAGCCAAACCTGCATTTACTGCTTAGATACAGTCAAAGACTGTTACCAAACAATGGACAGTGCATTCTAGAGCTCCGCTCTTTGATGACGTTGGCTGTCAGGTTTGATGCCCGAAAGTCAACTAACAGAAATCTCTCCCCAATGGTCAGTCAACATATATATATGTGAAGATCTAACGTATTATAAACAGATAAGTAGGATGACCACTTTCTAAATAATTGCAATATTATTTCCTCTATAAAAATAAATGAAGGACTTCCCCGGCAGTCCAGTGGTTGAGCCTTTGCCTTCCAGTGCAGGGGGTGTGGGTTCGATCCCTGGTTGGGGAGTAAGATCCCACATGCCTCCCAGCCAAAAAACCAAAATGTAAAACAGAAGCAATATTGTAGCAAATTCAATCAAGACTTTTTTAAAAAACGAGAAACAGCAAATTTGGGGAGAAACTTCTGTAACTTCACAACTACTTAAGCATAACTTCTTCCATGATCTAGAGAGATCATTTTTAACATGAATCTGAAAGTAATAGAATAGCTCTAGAAGATGATACAATTAGAAACATTTGGTTACATATCTAGCCTTCACTAGAAATTATTTTAGATCATCTCATTAGCTTCTTGGGATAGTAGTGTGTACATAATTTGAGGAAGCGTCTCCTTTAGCTGCTTTTCTAGAAATGGTCTGTAGACTATATTCCTGCAGAGATGTTCCTACCTCCTAAAATTTAGATAAATTGGTCTGAAATTCAATGCCCTATGGAAAGTCCAATGTCCTTTTTAATACTTCTGTGAATTCCTGGGAGATTTATAATTTCATGGACACTTTGACTCTGTTTGCTTGGGCCCCCATTCCTGCCATCTTTTGGTTGTTCCTTTATCTTTTTCCTGTCTTTGACCTAAGCATGAAGTTCAGCACATTTCCTTGATTTAAAAAAACAAAACAAATAAAAACACTCATCCAAAGTCAAGGTGAATGTCAGAGGCTTTACTAAAGGTTTAGGAAATTGGAAGAGGCTTACATTTTGAACAACTTAAATCACACATTAGATATCCATCCCTCTCCTAAAATTTTTGTCAAACTACTAAAATGTTTGGCCGTGCTCTTTCTCCTCCTTCCCCTTCTCTCTTTTCTTTTCTTTCCCCCACCTCCAAATTCCCGTATAATTCCCCATATTTTTATCCCCATCTCCTGCTGTTCTTGCCCCTTGGATCTTCTATTCCAAATATTTTCTCAAGATATTTTCATAAACAAAGCCTAGGAGGAATTCTGGTCCAAATGTAAAGACAATCATATTGTCACTGACACATGCTTGTACCATATGGTTATCAGAGCTGTTCTTTCTAGCCAGGCTCTCTCAGCCACCATCCTGACTTAAAATTGAGCTCTTTTGTTCCAGAGATGATGGCTAGCATGCCAGCTGTGATGTTTCTTTTGGTTAGTACTGAAAGAAAATTAGAAAAGACAGCACTGACTGTCTTTGAGTACTGGACTACATACAGAAAGTGGGGTGAGGAGTGGGGTAGGGTATGCAGATACACTAGCATGAGATATTTTGCTATCAAATAACATTTATTGAACATCTATTCTATAAGGCTCTTTAGTAGAAGCATACAGGGGGGAAAATCTTGTACATGATCCTATGGTTATATCAGGGATTAAAACTCCTGGACTATTAACAAAATCTAATTTGTCCTTGCCTAGGCTGAATGGAGAGAAGAAGTAAAAAAACACTTTGAGAAGATCAAAAGTGAAGGAACTTGTATCCACCGATTAGATGAAGAACTGATTCGAAGGCGCAGAGAAGAGCTCAGGTCAGCTGATGTCTCCTACTTCACCTCTTCTCATTCCCAGGTCTTCAGATATTAGCAGGAACCCTTGCTGTGAATCATTTCATTTTCTACACACCTTGCACTTCTGCTGGTTATTGTTATTCTCTTTAAAAGTTGGTCCTCCCTTATATCACTTTTTTATCGTCTCCCCCCCAACCTCTGTTATCCTCCTTTATTATATCTCTGCAACAAAGATTCCTGGAGCAATGCTATTTGTTTATTCAGGCGCTGTCCTAGGTAACATGAAAAGTCAGAAGTTTATAAGATGTAGTCCCTGGCCTCAAGAGGCTCATAATCTGTCAAGGGATAGAACACATGTTCTCAGATAACCACTAGATTAGACAGGATCTGTAGTGTGGATAAGTATAAATGAGTGACGAGTGACCATGCTTTAACTGCATATTTCCCTTAACATATATTATACTGTATTCTTATTAAGATATTGCCAATACTGCACAGACAAAGGCTGTACATTATACATAAATTGCATTCAGTTTTATCTGTAGCCCTCCTGGCTATCCTATATGGCTGGATATGACCCTTAACAATCAACTAAGTGGAAAACTTGGATTTCCCATCTCCCACTCACTCTTGTCTGAGGCTTTGCATCGGACAAGGGAGTCTTAAATTTAGAGGGCCCTTGGGCAAGAGCTTTTGAGATAAACCACCCTGTTCTTGTTTCATTAGAGCTGACCTTAGTTCTCCCTCACATTCATCAGCTTCACTGCTTCCGTGTTTTCTTTGATAGGCATGCTTTGGATATTCGTGAGCACTATGAGAGGAAACTTGAGCGGGCTAATAATTTATACATGGAATTGAGTGCCATCATGCTGCAGCTAGAAATGCGGGAGAAGGAGTTAATCAAGTATGTATCCAGACCACTGTGTCCTGATTTGGGTCTATCCATTGGCTGAAATGTACTACTCGTCCAGGTTGCTGCTACTCAGAACTGGCAGCTATTTTATTCATCCACCCAGCATTCCTTAGGGCACGTGCCGGGCACAGGTCCCCGTCCCGGTGAGGCTTACAGCTGAGTGGAGCTGCCACAGAGCTGGTTCTAGGGGACTATGCGCTTGACAAGCCTTTGCCACTTCAACCTGCCGAATGGCTCAGGAAAGGGGTCCTCATTTCCAGAAGAGCCTGGTGTGGATGCATGGGAGCTTACTGCCCCCTGGGGAAGTAAGGCAGCTGCTGCAGGTGGTTCAGGGTATTCCTGAGAATGGTGAGAAACCCTGGGGTCCTGACTAAAACAGCAGCTGCTGAAAATAAGTAGGACTTCAGCCACTGCTGTGTGTCTCATGAGGCATGTTGGGGACAGGAGGGTTGGCCTCCAAGTCCATCTGCGACCTGAAGAAAAAAATGAAGTCAGGTTAGTTTGAATTTTTTTTTTTTCCTTTTTAACCTGAAGAGCCACCTTGCTATTCTTCAGATAGCCTGTATCTGTTAAGTATGCCCAGAATCTCTGGGTAGAGTTAACCTGTGAAAACATTCTGCCCAACTTTTCTGTCTGCGGTGAATGAGACATAGCTTTTTCTTTCATTCTTCAGGCGTGAGCAAGCAGTGGAGAAGAAGTATCCTGGGACCTACAAACGACATCCTGTCCGTCCAATAATCCACCCTAATGCCATGGAGAAACTCATGAAGAAGAAAGGTGTGCCTCACAGACCTGGGATGCAGGCCAAGCGGTGAGCACCTGTACTGACCTGATATTCAGATGAATGGGGAAACATGCCCCTAAAATACATGATCAGATGATGGTGGGTGTGGCCACACGGTACCACGTCGTCAGCGCACTTGCCTCTAGATATGGCCTAGGCAGGTGGGAGAGAGTGTGTCATGGACTCCAGGAATCTAGTTTTTACTGTCTGAGGCTTTGATGTTTATTACCTTAGCATGGAATAATGAAAAGAGAAATGAACTGGGGGCCAAACAGACCTGGATTCAAATCCTGGCTCTGCCTATTAGAAGCTGTGTGATTTGGATCATGTCACTTGACCACTCTCAACCCCATGGGTAAAACGGTGAAACTATAGCACGTGAGATTTCTTTTTCTTTTTTTGACCCCTAGTGCACAGAATTGAGTTCACCATAATTCTTGATTTATGCAACATAGGTCCACGCATGTCCCACTTTTATTTATTCATTTAGTTAGTTCTTTTTAATAATGTAATAAGTGCCTGTAAATCCACCACCAAAAACAAAAGCAGGCACTTTGATAAGTACCTGTGTCTAACCATATAGTTCCCCTCATCCCACTCCTGTGTGGAACTTTCATGAGGTTTAAATAAGACAACGTGTGAAATCACCTAGGAAATCATAGTTGCTCAAAAAAAAAAAATGGGTTTTTTAATTGTTTTAAAAGATGCCCTTTCCCCTAATTATAACACATTTTCCTTATATTAGTTTAATTTTAGAATGCTCTTCCAGTCAGTTTTTATTACCAGACTCTGCTAGAGCCTCATTCCTCCCAAGGAATAGAGAGTTGACCCTATCCTAAATTAAAGCAAAAGAAGGAAATATCCCTTAGCCTGGGTTGTAGACCCAGCAGTGAGACTTGAGCTAAATGCAGGAAGAATAAAGACAGTGAGAAAAGGCAAACCAAGCGTGTATTTTAAGGCTTTCAGAACAGTGACCATTCCAGCACAGCATGACTAACATAAATCTAAACTACTGAGGGATAACTACATGGATTCATTCCAGTTTTGCTTTTACTGACCATCTTCTGGTCAAGCTCTGAGAAATTGTTTTCAGTTGGCACCCGGCAAAACCTTCCAGGAATCCCAGCACCTCTCTTCTTTTGGTGTACAAACGAGGCACAGACTTCACCTGCTGGCTCCTCCCTGCAGTCTGCTGACAGTTAAAACAAAGAGCACTTTGGGAGAAAATAGTACTGTTTAATTTTTCACAGTGTGAGCTTGTGTTTACTTTTATTTTGCCTGTGAGAAATGCATTTGCAAGAGTTTGACAGCACCAGTAGATGCTTAGTCACTGAGCTGAACTTGTCTGGAAAGGTAACCCGGAGTAGGTATTAGAGCTGCAGAGAGTTATGCTTTCAGTTGATTGCCCCGTGAAAGATTTATGTTTCAGATTACTTGGACAGTCCAGTGATTATGGAGTCAGAAGGCCAATGCCCACTGAGGCGATCAGAGAGGAGAAACCATCCACTATCCTTTAGCCTTGGTTTCAGTTTGCGTTTAGTTAGGGACTGAAAAGAGAGTCGGAGTTCAGTGATGGATCCACCAAGCCCATCACAAGTGAGTATAGTCTAATAAGGTAATCTAAATACTTCATAATATGGAGAAGCTTGGAATGGAGGAAGAACTATTTCTCGGTGTCCAAAAACTTGGCTTCAAGTTGTGAGTTTTGCCATTTACTAGCTTTGTGAGAGACACAAGCCAGCTAAGTTACCCTCTGATCCCTCAGTGCCCTCATCTGTAACATGGATATTGTAATGGTAGGAAACTTGTGTTTTATATATTGTAAATTGCTTTGTCAACTGTGAAGCGCTGTCTCAGCGTTATTCTTTGCGTTTTGCACTGCCAGGTTCAATAAACACAGCCTTTACCTGACTTAATGGCACTCTCACCTTAGCTTTCTTTTAGATCCCGCCATAGCCAGTTACTGTGTAAGTATTGATAGATGCCCTAACTGGGCCTTGGAGGGCTCTCTTTCCTCAATAAAAAGCCCCAGGACCTCCTCGATCCAGATGCCTTCTGTGCCACAAGTTGGCCAGCTGACCACAAAGCTGTGACTCTGAGACAGGAAGATGCTGACAGCAGCACAGTACCCTACCCGCCTCATCATAAACCAATTATACCTGGAACTTCTGTGCTAAGACAAGCCTTTAACTGAACTTCTCCTGAAAGAGAAGAAAAACCCATCTCCTATTGCCGGATGCCTACTGATTTCCTGTGAGCCTCTTCAAACTGTAGTCCTTAGTTCAGCATCATCTGAGAGCGCGGCTGCTAAATGCAGGCTCTTAGGCCCCATCCCAGACCCGTGCAGTCATTTCAACAAGCTCCCAAGTGATTTGTGCGCACCTTCAAGCTGTATTCTGACGTCCAACAAGCCAGACTGTCAAGTAGGAGAGACTTCTTGTCTGGGTTCTAATAGTAATGAGCTGTGAGACCAGGAGCCACTTTGGCTGGGGTTTGGGTTCTTCATCACATAGGATGAAGGCAGGACTGCATCTGTGGTTTCCTTACAAGGTCTGGGACCCCCTAGGGCCTGAATAGAGGTGTCTCTGAGGCCACTGCAGGGGTAGAGAGGACAAGGAGGGGGAGCCCCATGGGAGGGGCTTCTGCTCTCCCTCCTCTCTTCAGCTGTTCTACTATATCTGGGTTTGGGTTTTTTAAGATATAATTGACATATAACATTATATTAATTTCAGGTGTACAACATAATGATTCAACATATGTGTATATTACAAAATGATCACCAAAATAAGTTTGGTTAACATCTATCACCACACACAGCTACAAATTTTTTTTCCTTGTGACGAGAACTTTTAAGATGTACTCTCTTAGCAAATTTCAAATATCCAATACAGTATTATTAACTATAGTTACCATGCTGTACATTACATCCCATGACTTATTTATATCATAATTGGAAGTTTGTACCTTTGACCCCCTTCACCCATATCGCCCACCCCCTATTCCCACCCCCACCTCTGGCAGCCACCAATCTGTTCTCTTACTGTATCTCTTTTATATATTGGGTTTCTCATAATTCATTTGAGTAAAGGATTCTGTTGTTTTTTTTAAAAAAAAAAAAAAGAGTTTGGGCCCTCCAGCTCTGAAATCTCCAGCTGATTTGTGTCTGTCTGGTCCGAAAGAAGGGTGGGGCTACTCTTTGGGAGGAAGGAGGTAGCGATACTGCCTGGCATCCTAGAGTCTCTGCCCTGAATCAGTTCTTCAGTTTAGAAATCATTTATTGGTTGCCTGTGTGCCTTGGTGTTGGTGTGTGTAAGGTTTACCTGCAGGCTCTGGGTTCCTCCTGCACATGAGCCACGTGACTAGCTCAGTGGGCTGAGAGAGGCCCTCCTCCCTTTAGGAACACGGTAGAATACCAGGTCGTTCCACATGAGCCCTTCTCTTACTGGCTCTACGCAACCTCCTGGGCTGTCTATTAATTCCCCCTCCTCTACTGCCACCCCCTTCGGCCCCTTCCTAAAACATTTATTGAGTACCTACTGTGAGCAAGACTCCTTGCTAGTGTCCTTCACATGCAAAGGTGGATATGACTTAGTAGCAGCCCTCAAGGGGACCATGTCTAGACGAAACTCCCTGCATTTAGCCTCTTGTCTAATTAACTGAGGTTTCCTTCTCTGGTCCCAGACCTCTGTCCTTTGTGATCCCTCATGGGATCCATCACCAGACAGAGTTCTGATCGTGAGCAAACACCCATGCCTGTGCCTTGGCATATTGGCACCAAGCTGAGAGCTGATACTATGAGGAAGAGGTCAAGAAGCCTGTAGGGTAAAATTAGAATTTAAAGGGGTTTGAGTACTCAGCTAGTGAAGCACAGAATAAAATCCAGAAGGAATAAACGGAATCCTCTGTAAGTGGACATTAGGTTGTTTCTAGCTTTCTGCTATTTTAAACAATGCTTTAACATAACATCTTCCAACATACATCTTTGTGCACATCCCTTATCTCCACTGGATAAATCCCTGTGTATGTAACTGCTGATTCAAAGATTATGTGTACTTTAAGGCCTGGGATACATTTCCCCAAACTTGAATGTGTCTTCATGTGTTTAAAACCAAACCTGTTCTTTTCTCCCAGGCCAGATCTGTTGAGATCTGAAGGTATCCCCAGTGTGGAAGTGGCTCCCACTGCATCCCCTTTGTCCGGAAGTCCCAAAATGTCCACCTCCAGCAGCAAGAGCCGATATCGGAGCAAACCACGCCACCGCCGCGGGAGTAGCCGAGGCAGCCATAGTGACTTTGCGGCGATCTTAAAAAGCCAGCCAGCCCGGGAAAATTCACCCCATCCCACTTACCTGCACCAGGCTCAGTCCGAATACCCTTCTCCCCATCACCGTAGTCCTCTGCAGCAGCAACACCAGCAACCCCCTCCTGCCACGTCTCAGAGTCACCGTCCCAGACTCGATATGCACGGACAGGACGTTGCAACCTGCGCCAACAACCTGAGGTATTTTGGCCCCGCGGCGGCCCTACGGAGCCCACTCAGCAGCCATGCTCAAAGACAGATGCCTGGCTCCAGCCCTGACCTCATCTCCACGGCCGTGGCAGCAGATTGCTGGAAAAGTTCTGAGCCCGACAAGGGCCAGGCTGGCCCCTGGGGCTGTTGTCAGGCTGACCCCTATGACCCCTGCCTCCAGCGCAGGCCAGAACAGCATGGGTCCATAGACGTCCCCTCTGCCAAGCCCGTGGGGAGGAACCCCAACCTTTTCAAGCCACCAGCACACAATCCCCTCTCGGAAAATGCCCAAGGTTCTGAGAAAATGGAAGAAAAGGAATTCAGCGGCTGTGGGTCTGCATCATCCCTCACCACCTCTCATCACATCACCCCCCCAGCGCTACCTCGAAAAACAAGGCCCCTTCAGAAGGTAAGGTGTGATGGTAGCCGCGGTGTGTGTCACCGCCTTCAAGGAATGTCAGAGCCTGTCATATTCTATGCAGTATAAAATGTACATAAAAAATATGCATTTTGTAAAAGGATGAGATAACAAAAGCATAAATAGCAGTTTATTTACTTTTAATACTTTCCACACTGCTTAAGTGATGGACTAAGGAGTACACTTTGGAAACTCCTGAATCAGGGGACTGATTCAAATGTAGATAATTTATCAATGAAAAATAGCCATGTGTTAGCAACATGTCATCAAAATAGTTTGGAATCCGCTACTCTAGCCTAGTCCTAAGGGATGTAGCAAGAAGGAAGTCTCCTGTTATAAAACATGTTTGGGAAACAGTATTCTCTGTCCCCTCTTGGACTTCCTAAGCTCACATTAACAAATCCTAGGCTTTGAGAAATCATGCAATAACCTTGTTTAATCCAGCACTTCCCTCACCTATGTGACCGTATTGCCTTTTTAAAATAACATCTATTAATCCCCCATGGAACTAGCTTTCTTCACAGTATCGCCTTAATTAATAACCGTCATGATCCAGCTGGTTCTCAGTCACTGAAACCTGTTCCTCGCCCACTGGCTGCCTGTGGTTTATTAGCTGGGAGGCGGGCTACCTCTCCTCCCTTGTGGGTAAGAGCCCTAACTTGGGAGTCAGACCTGAGTTCAAAGCCAGGCTCTTCCACTTATTACCTTTATGAACATCGGTTTCTAATCTATGAAATGGAGCTAATAGTGGACCCTGTCTCATTGGTCGATGTGAAGATTAAATGAGTTAATACATATAAAACATTTAGAACAGGACCTGGCACATAGCAACCTTCCAAAAATGTGAGCTCATCTTGCTAATGTGTTAAAAATAACACTATGTATGAAAAGTATTTAGCACAGAGAAAACACCCACTCAATTCTAACTACTGTTTCATATCATCATCGTTCATCAGAAGTTCAGTTGAAGGAATGAAAATGTCTAAAATGTAAATGAGGATGTTTTGGTCAACTAGACATTTACTAGAAAAGCAGTTGAAGCTGAAGGCCACTGTCTCAGAACTGTATTTCTTCCTCCGCATACAGTGCTGCTATTGACTGAGCTTTCCCAGAAATAAATTGTGTTTCAGGTAGTGCAGTGGATTTGGGCTAAGTCAGTCTCTGCTCCTCTGACCCCTAAAGCCAATAACATAATTTTTTCGTAACAACTTTATTGAGATACAATTCACATACCACACAGTTCTCCCATTTAAAGTGTATAACTCAGTTCTTTCTCTCGAGTTGTGCAGCCATCACCACAACTAATTTTAGAATATTTCCATCACCCCAAAAAGAAACCCTGCACCCTTTAGCAATCACCCCATTCCCCCGTCCCCTCCCAAGTAACATGTATCTTTGAACCATCCTGATGCCATTTTGAGGCATCTGTGGGTCTGCAGGCCACGGAACACACCCCTTCTACTTTTGGCCTCACTAAAACCACACTCCCACGGAGCAGCTTAACTTCTCTCTGCTGAGATACACTCCCACGGGTCTTCTAGGGGGAAGTGCTCATCTCCACAGTCAGGATAACTCCATCCCTGTCTTTCCTACGCAAAAAAGCACATCAGAATACAAATGGGTAAAAGTGATGGATTGTCAGAAATGACTTTAAAGGTAAATTATCCTCAATTTTTGGTACAGTTATTTGGACCTACTTACCCACCTCACAAGGGATTGTAGTAATCCTATGCATTAATGACAGTTGATCTGAAGTGGGGCTGTTCCTATGCCCTGGAAGGGAAATGGAATCTTCCCTCACAGGGAAGATCATGTTCTCAGATGGGACACTTACCCACCCTTCCAGATCAACCACAGAGCCCCAGCAATGATGAGGCCTCAGATGTCCCAACCAGAGTTCTCTTATCTGTGCCCACATGCTGACTCAGTCATGTGCTAAGCACCTGCCTTGTATGCAGTGTTGTATTAATGGTGGAGGAGGAATACAGTACAACAAGATGGGGTCTGACCCTAAATAATGTATGTCTTAGTTGTAGAGATGATGTAAGCATAATAACTATAATATTAGTGAAAAGGTGATTGGTACATAAAAGGGGAAAAAGTAGTTGTTGGGCTTTGAAGAACTAAAAGATCACCTCTTATTGGAGTCTCTATATCAGAGCCTAGAACCACAAGTGACAATGGTTACAAGACACCACCCCAAAATCCAAGACCTCTTCTCCAGTTTCCCCTCTTCAAGTTCAGGGCCTTTCATCATGGACACCCAGGGAAAGTTGCTAAATGAATGAAGAGATATATGTTTAAAAATGACAGCAAGCTACCACTCAATGTCTTTGATGAAAATTAAATCTTTTACAGGGACTGTGTGCGTGTGTGTGTGTGTGTGTGTGTGTGTAAGAGAGAGAGAGAAAGAGAAATAAGACTCTTCCCTCCTTGTTCTCCTCAGAGTGGAGATGACTCCTCTGAAGAGGAAGAAGGGGAAGTAGATAGTGAAGTTGAATTTCCACGAAGACAGAGGTAAAACCAATAAACACATGTGATTGCCTTCAGTGTAATCAGGGAAAATCCTGAGTTTGCCCTCCGGTTCGATCATAGGCTGCTTTCTAGCCAGCTTGTAGGGAAGTTGGAACCTACCATTGCCCATTTTGGCAGCTGGCTATGCACAGCAGATTCTAGTTTATCCAAATTCACTAGATAGGAACTGCAAGATGGGGAAAATAAATATGGATTCAAGGTTATAATTGACAACATAGTGGGCAGTTTATGAGAGATGGCTGTGCTGTTTTATGGGTAATTTTACTGATTTCTAGTGTACCTCCCTATATTAGTCTGCTCAGGCTGCCATAACAAAATACCACAGACTGGGTGACTTAAACAATGGAAATTTATTTCTCCCACTTCTGGAGGCTGGGAAGTCCAAGTTCAAGGTTCCTGGTGAGAACTCTCTTCCTGGCTTGCAGACAGCAGCCTTCTTGCTGTGTCCTCACATGGTGGGGGAGAGAGAGAGAGATCTTCATCTTATAAGGCCACAGACCTGTCAGATTAGGGCCCCACCCATATGACCTCATTTAACCTTAATTACCTCTTAAAGACCCTCTCTTCAGATTCAGTCACATTGTAGGTAAGGCTTCAACATATGAATTTTGGGAGGATGCAATTAAATCCATAGCACTCTCCATGCCTTGGGTTTTATACCTCAAATTAAGTATAATTAAATGAGTCGAGTCCTCCTTCCACCCATCCTTAGAAATAGCTTCCTGCCTAGCCAGTAATAATAACTTTGCTTATAGGACTAAAGAAGGACCACACCCCTCATTTCTAGAATTAAGAGCTGCCCTTTTGTAGAAGTATGGAAGGTAGTTTTCCTCCCAGGAGGCCTTTTCTGCTACTAGGCATCTGTTTTTGAAGAGGAAGCCTTTAAGAATCCCCCAGGAAGGTTTGTGTACCTACCCAGAACCAGGAATTTCCTAAAACCAAGGGACTTCTAGTACTTTGGTAAATTGTACTCCGGGTCCCTATGCTGTACACAAAATTGAAATCTGTCCTCATCCCCTGAGCTATTCCTACCACATTGCCATTGCTGTCTTGTTGTTTCCTTGGACGCTGTGTTTTCTCCTATGCAGGGACATTGAGCCCGAATAAAATGTCTTTTCACCCTCTGACCTCATTCTACAGGCATCACAATTATGTTACTTCCAGCTTTTGTTCTTATGACCACCATTAACTCAGCCCATCTGATGGCTTCCCACCTTTCTTTCTTGCTATGATGCAAAATTTTGGTTTTACCTCACGGTTTTGCTTTTAATATTATAACATTCTTCTCTCTGTCTCCCTTCTGCATTACCAGACTTTCTTTCTCTCTTTCTCTCTTTCTTTCTTGGATCTTCATTGCTGCACGTGGGCTTTCTCTAGTTGCGGTGCGCAGGCTTCTCATTGAAGTGGCTTGTTGTGGAACACAGGCTCTAGGCGCGCAGGCTCAGTAGTTGTGGTGCAGGGGCTTAGTTGCTCTGCGACATGTGGGATCTTCCCGGACCAAGGCTCGAACCCGTGTTCCCTGCATTTGCAGGAGGATTCTTAACCACTGCGCCACCAGGGAAGCCCCTGGATTACCAGCCTTGAGAAGGTGTGAGTCCTACTTTAACTTCCGTTTCCCACATGGGCTTCCTCCATCTGGCCTCTTTTCATGTGTCCTTGATGCCACCCCCGCCCCCAGCCCATCACCTGGCCTGCCCATCACCCAAACTCAGATCATATGCCATCAAAATCGCTTTGTACTAAGAAATACAGAAAGATCAGACAATGACAGAGGGAAAGGGCAGTCTTCTTTTTTCTTATTTGTTTTGTTTGTTAAGTCAGCGTAAGCTAACAGTATTCTTATTTACTAGGCTTCTAACAATGGAAAAGAAATGAGGAACTTTCGTAAATCCCCTCCCCCTACCCCAGGAGCTTTGCCTCATCAGAGCTAAACCCAGATGTTACCTGGAATGAGCCAGCAACTGGCTGGGCAGCGCCCACAGCTGCAGAGTGAATGTTCCTTCCAAGCACATTTCTGTTGGGGGTCGGCCTTCTGGGCCGCTCTGCCCCATGAGAAACGCCCCACCATGCCCAGGCAGGTAGGGAAGGACATGGTGGTATGTGAGTAGACCTGGCCCGAGCCCAGCTCTGCTGTGTGGCCTTGAACACGTCACTTCCCTTCTCTGCCTCCAGTTTTCTGCTGTGGGAGAGGAGTCAGACCAGAGACTCTCCAAAGTCTCTTTTACCCTTGAGAACCTAGGTGGTTGACTCTCTGTGTATAAGAAGCATACTCTCAATGTGAACGTTTCCATACCACACCGGTGTACACAGTGTCATTAGACCAGCGGATTTTCTCAGAGACCAGCGGTAGCCATCAGTTTTGGAGCGTTGTGTGGAGCCACATAAACATATAAAACAAACAGAGCTCAGATTTCTCTCTCTGTTGCTTTAAACAGTTTCTACCTTTTGGGATTTGACTCTCCCTCAGGGGCAGGAAAAAAGAACTAGATCACCTCCCACCAAGGCTGTGACTGACTGACAAGGAAAGGAAAGTAAGGACTTCCCTGGCGATCCAGTGGTTAAGATTCCACGCTTCCACTGCAGGGGGCGTGGGTTCGATCCCTGGTCAGGGAACTAAGATCCCGGGCATGCCAAAAAAAAAAAAGGAAAGTAGCCGTTCCTGGGACTAAGTTCCTCTGGTTCTTTGTGGTTCTAGGCCCCATCGCTGTATCAGCAGCTGCCAGTCATATTCAACCTTTAGCTCTGAGAATTTCTCTGTGTCTGACGGAGAGGAAGGAAATACCAGTGACCACTCAAACAGCCCTGAGGAGTTAGTGGATAAACTCGAAGACCGCCTGGCAGAGAAGCTAGATGACCTGCTGTCCCAGACGCCGGAGATCCCCATTGAGATATCCTCGCATTCAGACGGGCTGTCTGACAAGGAGTGTGCTGTGCGCCGTGTGAAGACGCAGATGTCTCTGGGCAAGCTGTGTGCGGAGGACCGTGGCTATGAGGTGGGGGGTTCTCCTCCCTTCTCCTCTCATCACTCTTCCCTTCCTGGAGCTCTTTGGGTTAGAACATGCTCAAGTCCTTAGGGCCTTTACAATCATCGTCTAGTATATAAGATAAAACAACTGCCTCCATGAAGTCAGTAGAAGTACAGAGATAACAGAGCCCCCCCAGAATGGGGGCAGTTCTCCCAAAGGAAGCACAGACATGGAACTGCTCAGGAACCCTTCATTCCAAGATTTCACTCAAGCATCACTTCCGACCCCATCTCCCAACCTGGTTAAGGGTGTGAGCTTCCCTCCTCTGTGTCCCCACCAGCCCCTACATGCTATCAGAGCACATGTAACACTTTAGTTCACAGACGGTACTGCCTTCTGAGAGGCACGATAGCATAGTGGTTGGAAGTGTAGACCCTGAAATCTGACTGCCTAGATGCAAATCTCAGCCTTTCCACTAACTCACTGTGTGACATTGGGTAAGCCACTTAACCTCGCTGTAGGTCAGTTCCCTTATCTGTAAAATGGGTATGATAACAGCCCCTATTTCATAGGGTTGTTGTGAGGATTGAGTGGATTAATAGATGTTAAAGCACTTACAGCAGTGCCTGGGACATAGTAAACAATATATGTAGGGCTTTGGGGGCACTGTTATCACTGTCATCACCTTCGTCATAATTGCCATCATCATCTTTATATGTCTTCTTTCTCCGTAAACCCCACAAGGACAGGACCTGATCTCCTTTATCTTAGCAAGCAACCCAGCACAGCGCCTGTCACATGAGAGGTGCTCAAAATATGTTTACTGAGTGATTGCAGAAAGGAATTAAGGTCTTATGTTGTCTTGACTTTGCAGAATCCTATGCAGTTTGAAGAATCGGACTGTGACTCTTCAGATGGGGAGCGTTCTGATGCCACAGTTAGGACCAATAAACACTACAGCTCTGCTACTTGGTAATGAAAGAATACCTACCCTGAAGATCTCATGACTATACTGGCATTTCACATCCATCCCACCCCCAGACTCTTCCCACTCTCTCCCTGCTTTTTTGTCTGGGAAGAGAGCTGCCCCATCTTTCTTACCCCTAGACGTGAGCTGCAATAACAGGAACATGAGACTTCACAAATCTCTGGAAAAAAATATCCAAATGAAATTAAGTCTCACTGAACATTTCAATCAAGAATGGCAGGGATCTATTTTATTGAATATTCTAGCTACTGTAACACTGATATTTATTTTTGTTTGACATTTTAACACTTTGTACTGTAAAGAGTGAACTATATATGATAGAGAGAAAGACAATAATTTCTTGCAAAAAAAAGAGAGAGAGAGAGAGAAAGAAAGGAGGAAAGAACAGAAGTGGAATTCAGGAGCAACATCCTTGGGAATCTGTGGAGCCAGGAGGTATTAACTGCTGCTTGAACAGGGGACCAGTTCCTCTGGCCATAAGTGACTGAAGAAGAGCCAGAGCAAGACATACTGAACATTTTAGAAAACAAAAACAGCAAAAGAAAAGCAATTCCAGGTAATCTGTGAACAGACCACATTAAATTCACCCAGCTTGTCCAGATGGGTGATGGAAAGACCTAGACAATTTTGGAGACCAGAGACTTGCACCCAAGGCCTTTGAGGGCATGTGCTTCCTCTAGGAGGAAAAAGAAAACTGCCTGTGTCAAAGCTGATCTCATTTTTAAAACGCTGAGCAGCGTTGGTAGTGAGACTTACAGACAGTGTCCAACCTTGTCCTTGACAAATTTTCTGCTTTTTATGCTGTCAATGTCACTACCTTGGCAAATGCATTACCTTGACCAATGTGTTGATTTTTCAGACTCAAGTGCCAGTTTCCTGTAGCCTATTTCCTTTCCACCTGTTGGCCGCTTCTTTTAGGGAAAAAGGGGGCAGGGGAGGGAGAGCCTGAGGAGGAGAGAAGGAGAAGACAAAAAGAGAATGTCCAACAGTGTTGGAAGAGCAAATGTGGAATTTGTAAAAGGACATTCTCAGAATGTCTCAGTTCAACTACGTGCAGAAGATGGGATCACCCCACCCTGGAACCAGGTTGCTTGTCTACTAGAGTTTTATTGATTTAAACAGAACAGTCCTTGAAGACAGCTAGGAGGTGTGTCAGTCTGCCCGATGTCCAATCCCAAACCATCCCCCATGTTTTTATTTGTTAACTCATTCTATCCCAGAAGCTGTAGTGACTGGCTACCACTATCAGAATAAAGGCAAAATAAGCAACTTGCAAAGGGCAACCCCTCCCCTATCACGATAGCATTTTTGTTAAATGCTACTTGTAACATGTATTTGGATCAATGTAGTTTTGAATAATTGGATTTGGAAATTCATAGAAAGAACAACTGATGCTAAGCAGAGATTGGAAAAATATTGTCCAAGGCATGAGGTCCTTCCTGTCTCTAGTGTCATGGGCTCTGAGAAACATCCCAAGGTACCTCATGGTGCCTTGGCGTTAAGGAAATTTTTATCTAGAATTTTATATAAAAACAGATGTTGGCCTAGTTCCTGTCTCTGTCTCCAAAATCAGTTAAAGCCAAACAACCTCGAAGCTCAAGACCTGGAGAGGGTGGCTAGACGCTCTGATATTGCATCGGACTAGACTTCAGGAAAGACTTACATACACAGGTATTAAACCATTTCCAGTACAGATGAAAACATCACCCTCCTCTGGGTGTCACTGATTGCATTGGCCAAAAAGGAAAAGCAGGAGGGAATATAGAGCAGTTCCTTTTGCTTGTTTTGATCCCTCCATTTGTTTACACTTTATGTTGAGACATTGATTTAAAATTTAGTGTCTGTAATTTATAGCTCTTAGGTAGGCTGAAGGAAAATATTTAACTTATACAGAGAGCAGTATTGTTTCATTAAATTATTCCATTTTGTATAAATTCTGTAGCTGGACTACATGAAAGATCTTAAGTTATGGTATTATTATCATTGTTATTTTATTTTATAATTATCTTTCTCATTTTCTGTCGATCAGAAAGTGTGGTTTATGGTGTAGCACAATGATTGTTTTTATTGCTAACCATGAATTATTATGGATTTTTATGAAGGAATGAAAATGGAACTGCCATTTGGGAGCTCCCTGGTATTTGTCTTAGCTGTATTCCCTCATTTTCTGTGTACAACAACAATCATCTGAGGATGCGTGTACCGCCCTGAGGTCCAGTGGATACGTTGTGATTTTGACTTGATCGCAAAAGCTCCTAGGTGGGCATCAGATGACTGAGTGGTGGACAAAGAGTTCAAAAGCTGTACATTTTCTCGAGTTTCTTAAGAAATAAAATCATGGGACTACATTAGAAGCACAAACAGAATTATTTAATGCCCTGAGAGGAACAGGCCTACAGGGAATCTGCATGGGGCCTGTGGGGTAGATAGTTTCAAGAACTGGCAGCATAGTTTGTAATCTCCTTCCTACTAAATCCCATAAAACCAACATTTTTCTCCTAGTTGGGAGACTATAAAAAGGAAATAAAGAGATGGCATGACCAAAAAAATGCCTAACTGTGATGTCACCCCATAGCAAGACAAGAGAAATTCTAGAATGAGGCTTAGTCTCTTAGTCACAGAGCTGGAAAAGTACCTTGAAAGCCCATATTTTTCATCCTCTGACTTCAGACCACACCATACTGTGAATCTCTCTGGTTCATTACTTCTGAGAACAGAGAGGCTACAACTCTGTGTCCTCTTTATTTATTTATTTTTTTTGATGTGGACCATTTATAAAGTCTTTATTGAATTTGTTACAATATTGCTTCTGTTCTATGTCTTGTTTTTTTGGCCGCGAAGCATGTGGGATCTTAGGTCCCCAACCAGGGATCAAACCTGCATCCCCTGCATTGGAAGGTGAAGTCTTAACCACTGGACCGCCAGGGAAGTCCCTCTGTGTCCTCTTTCTGTCCAACATACAACACTGACCCTTCAGCGTGTCCAGGTCTTGCCCACCTGTCGTGGCCAAAGAGGAACATGAAGGTTAACGTGTCTTACCCCTTTCAGTGATGGTCTTCCTGGAAAACCCACCCCAATACCTCATAATTTTGATAACTTTTTTGAATTCCCATCTTGACTGTCTGTCATGGTAATGCCATATACCTGTCTGGATTGACTGTTATGAGCAAGTTAGCATAGCAAACAGTATTGAATATTCAAGTCATTCACTCTATTGTCAAGAGTTGAATAGGGCTTCCCTGGTGGAGCAGTGGTTGAGAGTCCGCCTGCCAATGCAGGGGACACAGGTTCGAGCCCTGGTCCGGGAAGATCCCACATGTCGTGGAGCAGCTAAGCCCATGTTCCACAACTACTGAGCCTGTGCTCTAGAGCCCGCGAGCCACAACTACTGAGCCCATGAGCCGCAACTACTGAAGCCCGCATGCCTAGAGCCTGAGCTCCACAACAAGAGAAGCCACCGCAATGAGAAGCCCGCACACCACAACGAAGAGTAGCCCCCGCTTGCCGCAACTCGAGAAAGCCCGCACACAGCAACAAAGACCCAACGCAGCCAAAAATAAATAAATAAATTTATTTAAAAAAAAAAAGTTGAATAAAGTTCCACGTTGAACATTTTACTTATTTTTTAGTAGAAGTGACTAGAGGCTTCAGAGAACGGTGTCTTTAGTCTAGGTTAAAAGAGAAATGCCTTCTCTATCCCAGGCTACCCTTCACTGCCTGCCTTGAAATAACCAGCACAATTTTGAATTAGTGTGTGTTTCTTTGAGAACAACTCCACAGTCATCTGAAGAGTGGAACGAAGAGCTCAGGGAATTTAAGAGCTAATTCTTCAGTCTGACAACTGGGTGGCAGTGCTTTAAGGAATCACAGGACTATGATTTCAAGCTTCATTGTTGATCAAAAGTTTAACCCCCTTGAAGTGAATTCCACATTCATTTAGCATCTGGTTTTGACTGACTGCAAGATAATGAGTTTTTATTTGTTTTGCAGATGGGCATTTGGTTCTGATTCCTATCTATTTCTAGATCATGTCCTCTGAATAACAATTCCTCTTAAAATTGCTTGGCAGAGGGACTGAGAAGCCTGCATCCTCCTTTGCAGTTATAATAGACCTTACCACCACTAAAGTTTGGACCTGTTGGTGAGATTGTGGGGAGCACCTACCCAGGGAGGTGAAGGTGTTAACTGTGTTGTATGATGGTTCGGTATGACCAGCTTGAAGTTCACATATTTTAAAACTTTAGTATCAACAAATCCATCCTTCTAGAATTAAGGATATTT
This sequence comes from Aethalodelphis obliquidens, assembly GCF_003676395.1. NCBI lineage: Eukaryota > Metazoa > Chordata > Mammalia > Artiodactyla > Delphinidae > Aethalodelphis > Aethalodelphis obliquidens. The sequence goes on along the minus strand of NW_020837945.1, from coordinate 81,610,286 downwards.
TAGTAGGGTTTAATAAGTACACTGGACTTCCACTTAAAGGCCTCATTGTACTAAATTTTCCTCTTACCCTAAGTAATAATAGATTTGATGATTTGGGGTTTTCCTGGTACCAACCCAATTTTCAATGCCCTCTCCCACTGTGGAGCATTGACGTTTTTCCAGTGTGAATGCATTCTTATCGATCAAAAGATTTACCCTTTTTTTCCATGCCCTTTTGTCTCAGTCCGCCCCCCTTCCTTAAAATGTTTCTACTTGAACTTCCTGTGACTGAATTCTACAAATTCCAAGGAATTCCTGCCCTGCTCTGCAGTATAGTGCCCTATGTTGTATTTTGTTTTTCTACCAAGCCAGAAACCAAAATACCACCTCATACCACCATCTGCCATCTCCACCCTCAATACCCAAGACCGTGGTATTTATTGATCACCATATTCTTTCCTACTGAGCCTGGACATGGCCTCAGAACCTCTCACAACACAGCATTTGGAGCCATAATTGGCACTTGATTGGAATTGGTGTGCAAGGGGAGATCTGTTTGCTGTCCCAGCTCTAACCTCATAATTAATTTCCTAAGGTGGTTTGAGATCTCGAGTTAGCCCTGATGGGAGAATGACAGGATATACCAGTGTACTCCTTATAGATCCCACCCTACAGCTATCAGGGGGCAGCACCAATGACAGCAAAAAGGCCATGTGCCTCCACCCACTGCCCTTTTGGAGTACGATTCCAATTGTATATTGAATTCCAAAATGTCTCTTCATTTACATCATTTCATTGTTAAATGAGCATGTTCCTCCACCACCTTCTATAAACAGAAAGTTAATACAAGTCCCAGTTACTTGCTTCTTCCTTAGACTCTATGAGACTGATGTACCAAAACGTGACATTCTTTTCAAGACTCTGACTTGTACTGTCAGTATGAATTTAGTGCCTTTCTAGGCAGCAAGATTTTTCTTCATTGCTGATTTCATAGAATAAATGTCCTAATATACTCACATCGCCAATGTTAGCAGCCTCACAGACTAGCACATAAGAATCACATTAGTCTGCCTGTTTGCATGTTACAGCCATTACTGCAAGCACCTATTCAAACTGGAAGGAACTAGACTGCCAAATGGAGGACCCCTGTGGAACCTGGAACACTTCTCAGGGACAGGTGGCAGAAGAGGGGAGCTCTGAAATCACTGTTCTGAGAAATAGGGTAATCCCAAAAGGGTTAGGTTAAGGCTTTTGTTAACTGTCACGTAACCGGAGCATGCTGGCAGGATTTCACACAGGGCCAAGCCCCCAAGCAGACGGTAAGGCCACTGTAAGAAAACGTCCGGCCAAATCCCAGGCCTACTCGCTAGAGCCACTTCACAGCACTCAGGGGCACGCTGGCTCCTGGCCCCAGGCTGCTGCCCAGTGACCAGACACACAGGGTCCTCCCGTGGTTGCAGACCAGAGGGAACCCCACCAGAAGGCGCAGGCTAATAGGAAGATGTCCCTTATTGACCACATCGCCCGGGTAGCTCACTACCTCGAGCAACCACTTCTCAGAGTCTGGAAGTGGGACGACCCACTTTGATTCTTGATTGCAATAATTTGAGTTCCTTTCAATTTGGAGCAAATTAACTTTTTTTGTAGTCAAGTCTCAGAATGATCTCCCTCATCTGTGTCCTCTGAGGTCTCCGGTACTGTTAGTTCCCCTGCTCCCTGTGTGGGTTCTGATGCCGGCTCCCTCTTTGTATTGAACAATTGTACAGCAATGGGAACAAGAGCGACTATCAAAGCAAACAAATGCATGGAATTAAACAAAAAGTGTACTTCACTGTTTTCTGTCCTGTCTTTTCCTTATAGGTACTGTTTGTGTCCTGAGAGCTGCCTTCACAAGTCTCAGTATTTGTCAGAACTTACGGGAAAGGAAGACTTTACATGACTGGGTCTCCCGCAGCCAGGAAAAATAGGTGATGGGAAAAGCTGGTTTCTGGGGCTCTTTCGTCAGACACATCCACAGAAGGAAGAGATGACCATGATTTTCTTTGGTTATCGTCTCTTGGTGATTATTCTGTCGTATCCTAGACAGGCACTCTTCTTCTTCCCTACGACTTTCCTGCTGCCCATCTTACAGCTACTTCTGTGGTATCGGTACCCTACTATAAAGTATGCATACGAGGGAAAAGGCAAAAGTGAAAATCTGGCTTCCAGTGTGTACAACTGGTAAGAAGCTTGAGAGTAGAAAGCTAAGACACCACTTTGGATTGTCTGATTTTCAGCCAATCCTGATTCCCACTGGCAATGGGAATCGAAAGTTAGCAACATGTATAAACACACACCACACAGAATATTTATATCCATTTATTTGGGAAATTGCTTTGCCTGTAAACTCACAACTGATAAGGCACATTGTTGCAAAATCACGGGGGAGATGGGAGAGAGACCAATCCAAGGATCTGGATAAAGGGCAAAGGGCCATACTTTCAATAGTGTAGAGAGCTTCCTTGTGTCTCCCCTTCCCTCCTCCTACTTCACAACACAAAGAGCCACGGATCTCCAAGTCCAGTTGGCATCCTCCTCACTCCCACTCTTGTTATCAAGCTTCTTTTAAAGCAACACATCCTTAAAAATGAAGTCCTTGTTGTGTTTTTTGGATTATACCATGTCCAAAAAACACTGCTTGGAAATTCATTCTCTGTCATGAATTCCCAAGAATTCATGTAGAACAACTGGTCTACATTAAAGCCTTGGCAAGATTCTTGGCCAAGCCAAATCAAAAACCCAGCAGATGGTGCCCAGGGACAACAGTTCTGCTAAGAAATGATGAGTTACTCCTGTAGGGTACAGGATCCCAGAGCTGGTCATTTTAGGTGCCAAGGCCCTTCTGTCCTTGGAAGCATGAACAGGTCTGTGCCAATTCAATCCTGCAGCCATAGGAAGCCATGACAGCTACAGATCATTAAAATACAACACAACAAATTAATCCAAAACCAAATTCTCCCCTTAATTCACCTGAATTAAAAGATAAAATAGAATTATTCCCTCAGTTATTCTCAGGAAATGACAAAATGAAAAAAAGCATTCAGAGGGTATACTGGGTGATATTGGAGTGTACTGAATCCATTGTCCCAGCAAGACAGAGGAGGGATTTCCACACAGAAAGGACAGACTAGAAAATGTACTCACAGTCATTTGGTTCAAGTGAGTCAAGGGTTCTGCCCATCCAGATGGGTAAGAACTTCTTCAGAGTATTCATAACATACAGAGTTTGCTCCACTGATATTCAATAGTCTGTTTGCAATCAGCTGAATTGTCAGGACATGCAAACAAGAGGAGATGTGACATATGTGGTAACATCAGTGCGTCTGAACACAAAGAGCATCACAGCAATCACTGTGGTTTTGAGCTGTACATGGAAATCCCATGCAGTTTGTCAGCTTGTTTCCTCTGATTTATGGAAGAGGTAGGTCATCAGCAAAACAGTGCAGAAGGATCACTCTTCAGGAGACTAACAAGATGAAGAGTGGTGTCAGTGATGTGGGTTCACATGTCATTATCTACACTAATCATGTCCACGAGGGACGTAAAAGGATAACACCTGTCACAACAGCTGATCACTGTGCAGACGAGGCGCCCTGGACAAGGGCAATCGGCAGCCTCTCCCGAAGCAGCTCAGGGCTTGGCCTGAGTTCCTTGTTATTCAGTAAAATACAAACAGGATTTGCTAGGAGGCCATCCATTTTGCAGAGTGTCCTGCTAAATCAGGGCTGCCTTGAGAACCTGATATAATTCACCTTCTAGAGCACAGAGTGTCCTTCATGACAAGACAGTGCACACAGAAGAATAGTGTCTAAATCAACTGTTGAGAATAATTTAAAAACAATGAGGGGCTTCAGAGGACCACGCCCATTACACAAATAAATAAACAGTAGAGTCCAGGGACGAGGCAACCAAAGGATCCAGATCAGGTGTACTTTCTACTATTTAGATGATGAGCGTTGCTCGTTTCATTCAAATGTAGGTCCTTCTGACTAAATTTTTTAATGAGGGTTCCAGGAACTAAGGCCACCAGGGCAATGGCCAACAGCTTAAAGGCAGTTTCCCAGGAGAAAAGAGCATCCAGAGAAGTCAGGGTTGACAGGATGGAGCCCGTCTGCACACAGATGAAATTATATGGAATCAAACCTTGAAGAAGAAAAGGGAAAGAGCCTGTTACTGGGGAGCAGGAAAATGAAGAACAATAGTCCTTCAGAAATGTCACCAGGAATTCACAACAGTGACTCCAGTTTTGTACTGTTTTTGCCCAATTCCTGACCTCTAAACATATTACGTCTTTCCCTTCTTTTCCACTCTTGCCCCTCCTTTCCTCACTTCCCACATACATTTGTCTCATTCAGCAAAAGGACTTGAGATGGTTCACAAAATATATATACTACAGTAAGATTAGACATTTTTTTAAATAGGAAAAAACAAAATGAATGGAGAATAAAACAAAATGAGAGAAGAATAAACAAAGTACAGTTAGTACTTAAGCAAAAATGCATAAAGTTCACTCATTTGCTAGAGGTGACCCCAAATTTGGTTCTGAGCGCCCAACAGCCAAAGTAAAGAGAAGCACCAGCATTATGAGGTTTACAGTACGCCTGTGATAAAAACAGGTTTCTTAGAAGCAGTAGTACTACTCATGTTCTGTACTGTCTGTAAGAGGTCATCAAATCCACTGGATCCCACAAGTCTGACTGGTGGCTAGAGAGGCTGGTTGTATAACAAACCCCTGGTGAAGTTGTTAAAAACACATCCTCAGGGCTTCCCTGGTGGCGCAGTGGTTGAGAGTCTGCCTGCCGATGCAGGAGACGCGGGTTCGTGCCCCGGTCCGGGAGGATCCCACGTGCCACGGAGCGGCTGGGCCCGTGAGCCATGGCCGCTGAGCCTGCGTGTCTGGGGCCTGTGCTCCGCGATGGGAGAGGCCACAGCAGTGAGAGGCCCGCGTACCGCAAAAAAAAAAAAAAAAAAACCACATCCTCGGGTAACACCCCAGGGATTCTGGTTACCTGGGTCTGGGGTAGAACCCAGGAACCTGCATTCTAACAGCCTCTCCTGACCCCCACTCCCAAGATTCTGATTGGTTTGGGACTCCCTGATGATCTGATCCACTCCTCTAGTAGATGATGCCTCAAGATCATAGACTCATGAAGGTCACACAGCTTGTCAGAAGGGTAACTAGAATCTCAGTCTCTGGAGTCCTTCCAAGTCTCGTGCCACCTGGGTGATTACAGGCTGCTAACAGAGGTGCTGAGGCATGCTGTCTAAAAGGCTGCCTGACAGAATTAGCCGTGGTAGATTCTGCTTCAATTTAAGATCTCAACTTCTCTCAGGAATTCCCTATTAATAGCAGCTGCTCAACCACAGATTTGTCATGTCTGACCCAGAGCCCTGAGTAGCCTTCCCTTCCATGTTCTAAAGAAGGGTTAAGAGAGGAGACCCTTGCCTTAGGTTTAGAGAGGGTGGTTTGCTTCCAGTGTGGAGAAAGTAAGTCAGTGATTTTACAGGCTGTTAACAATTTTACCATTCAGATGGTTCAAAGCTCATACTTAGAGAAACACTGCTCTAGTCCTAGCCCCTCATTTGGCCAAGTGGCCCATGAGGGTAAGGAGCTTGTTGAAGGTCATACAATTGTCAAAAGGCAAGAAGGAACCGCACTAGTACCAGCTCTTCCTAAGGCAGATCTTAATCAAAACGGGCCAAAGCCAAACAGGAAGCCCCTTGCTCTGACCCTTCCCCTGCCTCCACTTACCTTCTGCCCACGTCCCCTCACTCCAACTCTGCTTTTACTGAGCCCTTACTATGGGCCAAGATGTGTGTGTTACACAGATTACTCTTCTAATCCCAGGGCCTGGCACAGTGCTTGGCACACAATAGGCATTAAATACAGTTACAGAATGAACAATCCCTATTTTTTCCAGAAGTATTTTTATGGGTTTTCATGTTCAAGCCCGAGTAGGTCTGCAGTCAGGAACAATTACTTTAGATAAGGCCTTTCGATGCTCTTCATGAGCCTGTGCTCGCAGAGGCAGGCACATGCCCAGGACAACTGTGAGACTCAAATTTACACACCACGTCTTACCGATAAGAACAGAGAAGAAAAACTGCACGATGGGGATGTTCAGAATTGGGGCCGAGAGGTTCAAGAACCAGTTTGGCGTCATGGGGAAAAGTCTCAAAAACAGTAAGAAAAAAAACAAGCTGTTTCTGTTCTCCTCCACCTGTAGCCAAAGAAGACAAGGCCATTAAGCAGCAGAAAGAGTCTCCAGGTATTGAAAATCTGTTAATGCCAGGCACTGTTCTACATATTCTATTTTACATATTCTATAAATTCCAGAGCAGAGATTCTTTTCCTCATTTTTAAAGTGGAGGTACCTGAGGCTCAGAAAAGTCAGGAACCTGCCCAAAGACACAGGCTCAGAAAAGTCAGGAACCTGCCCAAAGACACAGAGTTGGTAGTGATGGAGCTGGGATTTGAGCTCAGATCTGCGTCTCCTGGAGACATCAACAGGACCCCTGGGACATCCTGAGGCAGGATAGAGGAACACTGTGGGAGATCTCTGCCCCTACTCCCCTCAGGGCCACGTGGTAACTTTCTGGGGGCCCGGCACTTAGATGTACCCCCTCGCCTTACCTTCCTCTGCAGCAGGGCCACTCTGTCAGGAAAATAGGAGACCACCAGCTGTTTGCCAAAAACACTGGAGAGCAGGTAGCAGCATGTGGCACCCACCGAGGTCAGCACACAGCACAGCAGAAGCCCCAGCCATGGCCCAAACAAAGCACCGGCTAAAACATTCTGCAAAGAAAACAAATCCTCTGCCATGAGAACATCTGGCAGCTACCAGCCATCTTGTCCTGGAGCCCAAGAGTCCTAGGTTCCCTCCTCCTTCAGTGATTTTCCTGGAGAAAACCTAACTCCCACTCTAAAGAGATGAATGAAAAGTGATGAAGGGGCTTCCCTGGTGGCACAGTGGTTAAGAATCCGCCTGCCAATGCAGGGGACACGGGTTCAAGCCCTGGTCCAGAAGATCCCACATGGGCGCTCTAGAGCCCATGAGCCACAACTACTGAAGCCCGCGTGCCACAACTACCGAAGCCTGCGCGCCTAGAGCCTGTGCTCTGCAACAAGAGAAGCCACCACAATGAGAAGCCCGCGCACCGCAATAAAGAGTAGCCCCCGCTCGCCGCAACTAGAGAAAGCCCAGGTGCAGCAATGAAGACCCAACACAACCAAAAATAAATAAATTTTTTAAAGAAAAGAAAAAAAGTGATGAAGGAGCTGGGAACTACAGCCCCCGGCCTCGGTCTCCTCACCTTTGAAACTGGGAAGAAGATTAAAACCTCAGCGGGCGAGACAATTAAATGGGGAAATCTGTGTATACAGCCCCCAGCCTGCCACTTGGGCTGTGCAAGGCCCCGCCAGCCCTGGTGCCCTAGGAAGAGGCAGCAATGAAGCTCACAAGTTATTTCTGCTACTTTAAATAAACACAAACCATGAATTTTCCCTCAGGAAGACCTCCTAAGCTTTAGAAAATGTCTCATGTCTTTCCTTCCTGTAGGAATTACTTCTCTATAATGCTAACACTGGGGGTTCCATGTTGACCAGAGTTCTAGCTGACACTCAAAAAAGCCTTAGATTGACAAAAATGGAAAAGTGAACTAATACTTCCTAAGTGCAGTTTGGCTGGTAGACATCATCCTGCCAAACATGGGATCCAAGAGAGAAAGTAAAAGGGGAACCTGGAAGTGAGAAGGTGGGGATCTCCTCAGCACCTACTATGTGCTTGACTACAGGTCTGATTTAATCCCCACTATGACCCTGTTTAGTATACCATCCTCACCCCTTCTATAGGTGCAAGATTAAGTATCGTGCCCAGAGTCACACGAGGCAGAGACAGCATTCACCTCCAGGTAGCAGCTGGCTCTTCGCCCTGAAGAGGGATCAGCTCAAGAGAGAAAGAGGTACAGGGGAAGCCCCAGGAGTCAGTCCCTGGCCTCAAGCACCATACACACCCCCATCTCTCTTGGCAGAACGTGTTTGCTTTTCTTCCAGTTTCTAACAAACTGCTTAGGTGGATCCAGCCTGAGCTGAATGTTGGGGCCGGAGGGAGAAGCAGGGCAGAAGGAAGCTTTCAAGTCTTCCTGCTCAGTCACCCAATCATTCAACAAGTGCAACAAGTGCCAGGCAGCACACCATCACCGTGCCAGCCCCTCTTCACCCACTGTGTCATTTAATCCTCCCATGTAACAATCCTAGGGGGTTACATAGGAGAATGCCGGTTCTACAGATGAGGAAACAGCATTAGAGAAGTTAAATGACTTGCTCAGGGTTACACAGCTGGGATTCAGACCCAAAGCCATAACAGACATATACATTTATACCAACCAGCTTAAAATGCTGCTGGGAGGACAGCACAGATTCTTCTGTATCATCTGAGATGGCAACTGATGAGAAGCACCCAAGAGCCCCAGCACAAGCCCAGGTCTAACACTGTGGCTCCCGAGAGCCAGGGGGCCGCCCGGACAACCAGAATGACTCGTCCTCTCCACACAGGGAGACTTCCCAATCCTCTACAGCCTAACATCACCATGAACAACCTGCATCTGTTCGTCAAACATTTATAAAGGCACTTCCCTGGGCCAGGCAAAGAAGCACATAGGCTGAGAATAAGGAACAGGTCCTGACCTCAAGGAACTCACAGACTAGTGGAGAAAAAAGATTTTAAAAGAATCACCAGGGGCTTCCCTGATGGCGCGGTGGTTCAGAGTCCGCCTGCCGATGCAGGGGACACGGGTTCGTGCCCCGGTCCGGGAAGATCCCACATGCCGCGGAGCGGCTGGGCCCATGAGCCATGGCCGCTGAGCCTGCGCGTCCGGGGCCAGTGCTCCGCAATGGGAGAGGCCGCAACAGTGAGAGGCCCGCGTACCACAAAAAATTTTAAAAAATTTTAAAAATTTAAAAAAAAAAGAAACACCAACATGCAGAGGGGGAGAGGTCTCAAGGACAGTGCTCCACACCTATCCAATCCTTAGAAACAAAAGCAGCATACCTGAGAGGAAAGGCAGGCTCTGGAGCTGGGCAGATGTGGGTTCAGACCTCAGCCCAACCCCCTCCTCGCCTTGTCACCTGGGACAGTTACTTAACTTCTCACCATTCATTTCCTTATCTGTAAAATGTGGATAAAAGTGCCCATTGTTGGCTCTTAGGAGAATTAAATAAGGTCGTACAGGTAAAGCAACTAGGACAGTGCCTGACACAGGGAAAGCCATCAACAAATGATAGCCACAGTAGTCTGTCCTCTGGACCGTAGGATCTGCAGCCTAAGGGCCCCTCTACAAAGACAGAAGGTGGCTTCCCGGGAGGCAGGCACAGGAGGAGGGCAGGATACTGACCAGGAAGCTGGAGCCAGGGATGGCAAAGCCCTGTTTGTAGAGGTAGGCACTGCAGAAAAGCAGGAACACGTAGGCCTGATGCTCCTTCCGGTACTCTTGAAGGACCTCGGAGAGTTCCCGCAGCTCGGCCAGGTCCGAGGGGAACCACAGTGACCTGAGATTTGGAAAAGCAGATGGAAACAAGAGTCCAGATCAGCCTAATACCTAATAAAGTCACTTGTTGTGTCTTCTTTCCAAAGTAGGTTTATAAATGTGACCATCATCTGGTCTGCTGGGAACACACACTTAATGGGAGGCCAGAATAATGGATGACCTGATATAACACAGCAGAGGCAAGGAGAAGAGCCTTGGTTTGGAAGCAAGGGACCTGGCATAGCATCTCAACTCTGCTACTGTCCAGTTGTGTGATCTCAGGCTAGTCCCTGAGCCTCAGTTTCCTTATCGGAAAAATGAGGTGTTGAAGGTGGATAATCACTAAGTTCCCTCTTAGCTCTCAGGTTTTATGAACTATTCTTAAGAGGCAAATGGATTAATTTCTAGGCAAGTACTAAACATCCTAAACTGCCTTTCTTTCTAGGAGTTACCCCCTCTCCCTAAGCTTTAGGCCAAGGACAATTCAAACTTCACAGTGCTCCAAAGTTACTAGGTAAAACGACTGCTTTATCAGTCACAAAAGAGCCAATTAAAGGTTCCCTGGGAAAGTATATTTGTCCATACCATAAACATAATCTTCTTGATAATATGTCAGGCTTGGAACCAACCCTTTCAAAGAGCCTGCTTTTCACCCTGCCTCTCTATATGATCCTCAGTGCACTCTGAGCCCTGTACAAGGGTTACAGTGTAAAGGCTACCTTGCCTCTGCCAGCTGAACAACTCTTGAATCCATCAATGATCAATTATAAGCAAACCCTCCTGTTTCTCATCAGAATGTTTCTCTTAGTATGTCTGACACCCACAGCAGAGTCTTCCCAGCTAGAGTAAAAGAATACAGTCACTGAAAACAGCTGTCCTAATATTCAAACATCAGTAACATCCTTGACACACTTCCATTTTATAAACAGTATGCTGGTTTATCACGACAAATCAGCCCGGTAGGTATTTGTACTGCCTCCTGCCTCAACCTGTCAGGGAGTAAAAGGAAAAGAGCAGAGACAGCCAAGAAAAGACAGCAGATAATTAATTAGTGAATAATTTAAAGTTGTCCATCAACGTTTCTCCTGAAGACCGGATGCCTTAAAGCCCCAAGGGCAGACCTGACAGAAGTGTAGTGAAGTGAAGTGGGGAGGTGGATGGAGTGAGGCTGAGAGCAGTCGTTAAGAAGGGGCTGCGGGCCGCATAGCACAGGGAGATCAGCTCGGTGCTTTGTGACCACCTGGAGGGGTGGGATAGGGAGGGTGGGAGGGAGGGAGGGAGACGCAAGAGGGAAGAGATATGGGAACATATGTATATGTATAACTGATTCATTTTGTTATAAAGCAGAAACTAACACACCATTGTAAAGCAATTATACCCCAATAAAGATGTTAAAAAAAAGAAGAGGCTGCGGGTCCACATAGAGGCGAAGGTCGGATGCAAACGGGGATCAGGGCTGGGCCTGGGAAGGCGACGGGAACACCGCTGAAGAGGCGATCCAATGGCGGGAACAGAGGTGCTCCAGCAGGATCCACCCAAGGTAGGGCGCCGCGTTTCCCTCCGCAAATCACCACCCCAAAGGCACCAGAGAGCACTCCCGCGCAGCCGGCAGCACGCAGGTCCCAGACAGGGCCAGGCCCCGCTCTCGTCCACCCGGTCTGCCCAAGACTGTGTAGACGCGGCCCAATCTCCAGTCCCAGAACTGAACCCCAAATCCCAGCCCCCGATGCCTCCGATCCAGGAACCCGAAAATCCGATTCCTAGACCCCATCCTCGGACCTGGCTCCCTTCCTCTGACCCGAACCCCGGCCCCCGTCACCGCCGCCACGCACCTGTCTCCAGCCTCCTTATCTGTGCCCAGTGTCGACCCGCGGGGCAGTCGCGTCGACAACAAGTACAGGGCGAAGGTGCAGCCGGCAAAGACCAGAAGGAGGCCGAGCACGGGGCGCATCTCGGCGCCAGCAGCACCCGGACCCGCCCCGCCGCGGAGGAGCCCGGAAGCAGCGCCAGGAACCTCGCTGCTAGCGGACTGCTACAGCGGAGCGCGTTAGTGGACGGACAGGGGCGGGGGTCCGCTCCAGGCCCCGCCCCCATATCCTGGCCCCACCCCCGGCCCGGATTCCGCTTGCAGTTGGCTCCAGAGTCCAGCAGAAAGCTGTCTTGCAGCCCCTCCGCGCTTGCGTCTGCCCTCCTTCCGCCTGTATATCTTTTTCCTTCGTTTATATCTGTCCCGTTCTCCACTTATTTGCAGGCTCTCTGCCAGGCGGTAGGTGGTCCGGGGTGAATCACCAGCCCTGCCCACAGCGAGCTTGCAGTCTAGTGGTCAAGACGGCCTTGTCGACCACCAGGTGTAACACAAAGCAAATGCAGCCCGCGTAGAACCAGAGGCTCCAATCCAGTGCGGTGGGATAGTCAAAGCGACCACGGAAATACGGAGAATTTCCTTTTATTGAACGCCTACTATGTGCCCATTATCCTTAATCCTCACAACAATTCTGCAAGGTTGGTATTTTTGTCTTTATTTAACAGATGAAAAATCCAAGTCTCAGAAAGATTAAGTGACATTCCCCAAGAGAGTCACGATTAGAATCCAAGTCACCCTGGGTTCAAAACTAGTGGTCTTGCACTGAGTGGATTCATGGAAGAGGTGGGGTTTGAGTTTACCATAAAGGATGAGCAAGATTTCCACAACAGAGACAGGAGGGAGAAGGTGAGCTGGGGGCCCCAGTAGGGCACTAACATCCAGTTTCCTTGAAGCCTAAAGGTGTGTGAGAAATGAGTGAGAAGGTGGGAACAAACTGGAAAGCATGGAAAGGCAGCTAAGGAGTTGGATTTTTTTTTTAATATTGTACGTGGGGAGACACCAATAGAGGCGTTTAAGCAAGAGAATGATGTAGTTCCCGTTTTAGGATGTGTTGCCCTGGCAGATGATTAGACTACATTCTGAGTTTGTAGCAGCAACTGTCTTGGTGAGAAAGCGATCAGGCCTGAGCCAGGACCACAGCAGTGGGGAGGAAGGTGGACAGACTCGGAGGAGTTGAGTTGGTAGGACGTGGCTGATTAAGTGGAGAATGACAGAGAGGATTCCAAAATGTCACAAGCCTGGAAAACAGAAACCGTCCTTGTTGTATCATTCGAAGCCCCTCCTGGGCCAAATAAAGAGCACCTGTCAGAAGTCAAAGTGCACAAAGTCCTAGCAATTCCACGTCCAGGAATTTAACCCATAGATATGCCTGTAGGTAGACAAAGATGTATGTTCAAGGGTATTCTCTCAACTTTGTTTTGATATGAGGATATTGGGAACAGCCTAAATGCCCATCATTTGGGGACTATCAAGGTTAATTATTGTATATTCACAAATGGAACACTAAGTAGCTTCCTGAAAGAGGGAGACAACGTTATGTATCCTGATACAGTACAGTAGCCAGATAGATGGCTAGGATAAAAATCAAACAAGTTGGGGGCTTCCCTGGTGGCACAGTGGTTGAGAATCCGCCTGCCAATGCAGGGGACACGGGTTCGAGCCCTGGTCCCGGAAGATCCCACATGCCACGGAGCAACTAAGCCCGTGCGCCACAACTATTGAGCCTGCACTCTAGAGCCCGCGAGCCACAACTACTGAGCCCACCTGCCACAACTACTGAAGCCCGCACACCTAGAGCCCAGTGCTCCGCAACAAGAGAAGCCACCACAATGAGTGGCCTGCACACCGCAAAGAAGAGTAGCCCCCGCTCACTGCAACTAGAGAAAGCCCGTGCGCAGCAGTGAAGACCCAACGCAGCCAAAAATAAATAAAATAAATTAATTTAAAAAAAAAATCAAACAAGTTGCAGTGTTAGACTATACTATGACTCATTTGTAAGAAGAAGAAAAAAGATATCCTTTTCAAAATACTGAAGTATTTATGAATGAAATGACTCAATGTCTGAGATTTGCATTAAAATAATGGGATGGGAGTGTAGTGAGTAGGGATATAAATAAAACAGGATTGGCCATTGAAGTGATAATTGCTGAAGCTGGATGATAAGCACATGGAGGTGGATTTTATACCATTTCCCCTATTTCTGTGTATGTGTAAAATTTTCCATTTACAATGCGGGGAAATGTTCTCAGCCTTCCAGTCTCATTTCCTCCCTTCAAGTCTCCCATTCCAGCTAAACATGCACCGTGTATGCACCGTGTTCGTTTGTGCCTCTGACAACACTCTTCCCTGGAAAACTTCTCTGCCTGAAAATCCCTACTCTTTCAGCAACACCCGGAGCAGTTGTCACCTCCTCTGAGAAGGCTTCTCCAGCTCCTACAGTCAGAAAGGTTGTGCCTTCTCTGTGCTTGGGGCTGCCTGTGGAGTGTTTATATTCCTGTGATAGCAAATACTGTGCTCCAGTGTCATCATCCATCTCCTCAGGAGACAGTGAACACTTCTGTAAATGAGACAAGGTCTCACCATCCTATGTCTATGCAAACCCTTAGCCCTGTGCTTGGCTTATTATTGGCACTTAATAATAGTTTGTTAAATTAATGGACCCGGGGGCTTCCCTGGTGGCGCAGTGGTTGAGAGTCCCCCTGCCGATGCAGGGGGCAGGGGTTCGTGCCCCGGTCCGGGAAGTTCCCACATGCCGCGGAGTTGCTGGGCCCGTGAGCCATGGCCGCTGAGCCTGCGCATCCGGAGCCTGTGGTCCGCAACGGCAGAGGCCACAACAATGAGAGGCCCGCGTACCACAAAAAAAAAAAAAAAAAAAAATTAATGGACTGGGTCTACGGAGGAAATGGTTGGTTGTTTGGTGTGGAACGTGCTGATTTTGAGAAGTCAGAGGAGTACAGGGGAGAGAAAGTGAATGAATAACAATATTGAGCTTGTGCTAGATGTGTGCTGAGCAGAGAACAAGAAGAAAAGCTCCTGCTCTCAAGGACTTCACTTTGCCTTTGGTTGGGGGAGAGGATGGAGGGAGTTATAATTATAGAGCACGTTGGTGCTGCAGAGGAAACAGACGTGGCCAAGCTTCCAGAGGAGCAAGTGTCATCATCCCTCTTATGGATGAGTGGCTGAGCAGGTGTTCAGATGGAGTCACTGTGAGGGCTGTGAAGCCCACAGCTGTGAGTGCTGAGCAGGACTGAGCCCTCATCGGCCCCTCCGGAGCCCATGCTCTCTGCTCTGCCTCACACTGCCTCTCAACAAGCAGGTGAAGATCCAGAGCTCGGGTTGAACATTCAGATTTAGAGGTCATCTGTCTAGAGGAGACAGTTGAAATGGGAGGAGGGAAGGGCTCTTAGGGAGACCATGAGAGGGAACGTAACAACAGCTGATGTTCACTGAGTCTAGGCACGCTCACCCCACAGGAAGACTTTTACACGCATGAATGCATTTATTATATAACAACCTTCATGAGGCAGGGGCTCCTAACAGCCCCCACTTTACAGTCCAGAGAATGGAGACTTCGGCAGAGTGAAGTCAGTCGACAGAGGTCACACCCCAGCAAACAGCAGAGCCTAACCACGTATCCTACCTGCCTTTTTCAGAGAGAAGATGGAGATCAGAAGCCTGGTAAGAAAATAGTGGAACTGGTGAAAGAGAACAAGATTTCATTCAGGGATGTTGGATGAGAGATAGGGTGGTGGGGGAAGAGTGCACTGGGGGCCCAAGAAAGACTGTTAGAAAGGAACCAGTGCACAGTGTCAGAGTCCATGGGAAAATCCAGCAAGGAGACCTGAGGGGCTGTGGGACTCGGCCAACACCAGGTGACAAGGGACCTTTGACAGAGCTCTTCTGGGAGATGCAAACCTGATTGCCTACAGGCTCACTGCCCAAGCCCCTGCTTGCTGCCCCTGACTTACCCACCTTGCCTCCTGTTCTGATTCCTCCTGCTCAACCTGTCTGTTTCGGGGAAGGGGCCCTGCTCCCCACTCTCAGCCCGCCTCTCCCCAACCCTCCTGGCCCCCAACCCAGCACCTGCAGAGCCAGCTCTAACCAGCCGGTGTACCGCCTGCAGGCTGTACAGCCTCCCCTGAGGCCACCCACTTGCAGCACATACCAGGCAGCCTGTAAAGGGCAGCGGCAACCCTCACCAGGGACACATGCTGGACTGGGGAACAGGTAGGGGCTAGTGGTGCAGGGGAGTGGGAGGGAAGGAAAGCCAGGAGGCTCTAGTGAGAGCACATTAGCCAGCCGCTCCCCATGGGCCTTCATCATGGGGCTCCACCACGTTTCCTGGCTTAATTGGATCTACACGGAGCAATTGAAAGGAGTAGCTCTGATCAGACCACATGGCTTTGTTTCCCCATCCCCGCTCCAACCACAACCAATGGGAACAGCATGGACACCTGCCCCAGGAGGAGGATCTGAGGGCTGAGCTTTGGGATTGGGCCATATAGTAAGCGAGTGGCCAAGGACCCAATGGTCCCAAGGACCCCAATGGTCCACAGCTGCCCTGTGGAGGGAGTGGAGCTGAGTCAGGGAGATACATGGCAGAGCACGAGGGTTAGTAAATGCCTATGGGCTCTCGTTGCTGAAGGTCCAGGGCATCCCCATCCCTGCCCTTCGTGAGGTCTGATGGCTCAGCTCTCCCTGGGATTCCACAAGTCTCCTCTCTCTGATAAAGTCCGGGTAAATATGAGTGGATTTCTGTTGCTGGCATCCCAGGTCAGGAATGAGAACATGGGGCAGGGGCCTGAGGGTGGGAGGTTCTAAGTTTAGGTTTTGGGAATGAGTGTGTTGATGTCTAAAACAGAATGCAGGTGGCTCCCTCGAGTCCCTAAGGACAAATCCACTCCGTTCTGTTCAACAGACATCTGTTGAGCACCTGCTTTGTGCCGGGCATTGTGTTAGGTGCCAGGGCAGCAAAGACAAATAAGTAGCAGCTGCTCTTGTGCTGCTCACAGTCTTGGAGGAGATACAGACGTGGAAACCTATTACAATATGGCTTAATACAAGCAGCGATAGTAGCACATACAAAGTGGGTGGTGGAAGGGAGTCGTGGAAGAGCAAGCCCGGCTTGGAGTCACCCAGGGATGCCTGAGGGTCCTGGAGGGTTTTAGCTGAGGTGCAAAAACAGGAGCTGGGAAGAGCAAAATCTCCTAGGCTTCAGGACAGGTGGGCTTTGCTAAAGGACGGTATTGGGACCACCTGGAAGTTGCGAAGAGGCGTGAAAGCAAAAGCCAAACTCTCTTTTTCCCAGGGAGCCTGGGAAGTGGGCAGTGGGCCTCCAGAGATAACAGAGACAAGAGTAACAGAGGTGCCTGGGAGAGAGGTCTAAGGCAGCGAAGGGTGGGCACCTCTAGGGAAATGGGCTGTGGCTGGGGGTGGAGGCCTGGTCTTCCCTCACAACCGAACATGGCTCCATAAGGCTCACAAGATAATGGGGAGCGTTCATTTAATCAGTATTTCCTGAGCACAGACTGCATTGTAGGTGCCACACTAGGCACACGGCCTCTGCCTGGCAGAGCAGCCTAGTGGAGAAGACAGACAGACAGTAATCAAATAATCATACACATAAATGTAAATAAACGCAGCTTAAACAGTGAACAGTGCTACGGAAGGACAGGTCCAGTGGGCTCTGTGGAGAAATGAGGGCCAGGAAGACTCCCCTGGACCATCCAGCTAAGGTCCAAACATGGAGTGGGAGATATTGGTGAAGACAGGAGGGAACAGGGTAGGCTGCAGTTTCATTGCATCTTGGGTTGGGTATTTAGACAAATACACTGACAAAAGGAAGGGAAGAGAGGCAAGGGTAACAAGAGACAGAGAGGAAAGTTCCAGGGGCCTTGGGAGAAAGATTGTGAGAAGAGAGTGGCCACACCTGTAACTGCCTTCATTTCACCTGATCACTGTTACATGAAACACATTGAATTCACCTCCACTCCAGGCAACAAACTTCCTTTACTCCTTCATTTATCTATCTGTTCACCCACCCACCCACCCACTCCCCAGTGAGCCGGGCACCATGCTAGGAGACGCCAGCAGGAGAAGCTCAGAGACACCCACTGGCCTGAGGAGCTTATACATTGATAGAAATGCTATTCCTGGCATTTTCTTGATGTTGTTTTGATCCCCTGCTTACCAAGGAAGGCAAAGAGCACAAAGAAGTGACTGTGCTAATCAAAATACAGGACCAATAAAACTCTAAAAAAGAAATCAGGACCTATCAGCACTGGGATCTCTGTATCCACCACTGCTGAGGAAACGTGGGAAGGAAGAAGGCTGAAAAGATGTGCAAGTGGGCAGGAGCCTCGCTGAGCCTTACTCCTTTCAGAGTTCAGACATTCGCTGCAGGCATCCCTCACTTAAGTGGAATAGACTCTGGATTTGCTATATAGGTATAAATCAAGTGTGCCACGCTGGATTACATTCACAGAGTTCCATCATTTTTGAAACAGAGAGTCTGTTTCTTTAAAATACGGCTCTCCACACAGAAAGCAGTAGGAGAGCAGTCACTTGGACGGGGAGGAGGTTAGTGAACCTATGACTCGGGAATCCCAGGAACCTTCCTGCAGTGGCCACGGCTGGGGGATGGGTGGTGTCCACCCCTCTGGCTCTGTCTCCACCCTGGGCATCTGACCTCAAGTGGTTCTGACCTCTCTGACCTTGGCCCTTGGGAGGGCCTCTTGACTTGGCTGCTGTTGTCATTTCAGATTCATGGATCGCACCTCTTCCTAGGGAAGCCTGAGAATTCCTCAAACTGGGAGCTTCGGGTGCGCCAAGAGCAGACCGGTTAGTGCTTTGAATTCACATGTTGGCAAAACAAGTTACTTAGCATCGCTCCAAAAGGTTCACATTAATTACCTCTAACAGGTGGGATTATGGATAGCATATTTTCAATTTGCATCCGTGCATTTTTGAAATTTCCTTCAACAAGTACAGATTACATTGGTGATAAAGAAAAACAAAACATTTCTTAAGTATTGCTTCAGATGAGGGTTGCATGTAAAGTGATGCTTCTTCACCTTAAGTGAAAAACAAGCTCTGCTTTTTCTCTCCTGCCTCTCACTCTATCCCTTGTCCCTGTGAGCAAGGCTGCCCCACTGCTTCATCTGCTCTTCTTCCCTCATCCACTAGTCCCAGCAGCTGCCTTCTTGGTTGTTGGTCTGTCCCCACCTCCTCCTGCACTAGCCCCACTTTAAACAAGGCAGGAAGCCATTCCCCCTCTGTGCAGAGCCCGGAGGGATCTGGCACAGAGAACATGGGGTCGAGTCCAAAGTGATGTCTCCAGCCAGTCCTTCCCTTAAGATGCTTGCCTGGCCACTGTGATTGGCAGAAATGCCCAAGTGGCAGGCAGCAGAACCAACAGTTCGGAACAAATGAGGCCCCAGGACACAGCCTAACAAGGCGCTGCGCCGTCAGGAGCCTGGCTATTTCTGACTTGCCCTATTTAGGGGCTCCCTTCCCAGGACTGTTTCATAATCCAGGATCACTTGATATTTTGCAATATGACATCCACAGGACATGATTTTAAAAAAACAAAACAAAAACCCTGGTTATTCCGTACTTTTTATGCCTTGAGGAGAAGGCGAGGTGAAGCTTTAAAAATCCTGTAGTTGTAGCATTCTTGATGTTACTGGTACCCGGGTGTCCTGACAACAGTTACATTTGCAACTCTGGGCAAAGAATAGGTTGGAAGACTGTTTCAACATTTTCGATCAGTACAAGATCATAGCGACACAACTGGGGCCTGTGAAAATAAGATGAAATATGCTCGTCAATACAATAATAAAAATACCCCATTCTAGTAGAGTAAATTATATCATCTCTTTCAGATATAAAATTATTTAGCAATTATTTTTAATGTTCTAGGGAAATGCTTGTGCTAAATAAGCAAAGCCACATCAACAACAGCAAAAAAATCAGGGTGTAAAATTTTATTTACCATATAATTTCAACTAGGTTTAAAAGCAAATAGAAAGGGACTTCCCTAGTGGCACAGTGGTTAAGAATCCACCTGCCAGTGCAGGGGACATGGGTTCAAGCCCTGGTCCGAGAAGATCCCACATGCCGCGGAGTAACTAAGCCTGTGCGCCACTACTGAGCCTGCACTCTAGAGCCCGCAAGCCACAACTACTGAGTCCGTGCACCTAGAACCCATGCTCCACAAGAGAAGCCACCACAATGAGAAGCCTGTGCACCACAACAAAGAGTAGCCTCCGCTCACGGCAACTAGACAAGGCCTGCGTGCAGCAACGAAGACCCAATGCAGCCGTAAATAAATAAATGATTAAAAAAAAGTAGAAGATTAGAAAGAAATAACCAAAACTTTTAACAGTGGTTGCCTCTGAATAATGACATTATCCGTGGTATTCTTCTTCTTCCTCCTAACACTTTCTGTACTTTCCAGATTTTATAAAATGAATATGTATTCCTTTGATAATCAGGGAAAGAAGTATTTAAAAGTCCCAGTTTTAAGATGTAATAACTGGGCTTCCCTGGTGGCGCAGTGGTTGAGAGTCCGCCTGCCGATGCAGGAGACGCGGGTTCGTGCCCCAGTCCGGGAGGATCCCACTTGCCACGGAGCGGCTGGGCCCGTGAGCCATGGCCGCTAAGCCTGTGCGTACGGAGGCTGTGCTCCGCAACGGGAGAGGCCACAACAGTGAGAGGCCCTCGTATCATATAACAACAACAACAAAAAAAAGACCCAATGCAGCCAAAAATTAATTAATTAATTAATTAAAAAGAAAAAAGATGTAATGACTATCCTCTTAGGAAAAAAAAAACTTGTATTATTAAATGTTTTGAGGTATCCTAAACCTTCAGGAAAAAGGAATTTATAAACATAAAGTAGTAACTGCTCACATCATTTCCTGTCTCTGTCCACAGATTGAACACTAGGAATATATGTAGGAGTGGCATTACTCACAAAACACACATACCATCACAGCTTTGTTCTTTCTCCCTCTCTTTGTCTCTGCCTCTCTCTCTCTTTCTACACACACACATGCAGTTTATTTTTTCTGAACCAACTGAGAATAGGTTGTTTACCCCTTAATACTTCAGTGTGTATTTCCTAAGAACAAGCACAGTCTCAGTGCAGTTATCAAATTTAACATTGATATAGTAGTTGTATCCTGTATCAATGGAATAAAACATTCCAAATTTTCTGTACCTTTTTTAATGCTAGGCTGTGTTTTATCAGTTTGCCAAATTATATGAGAGTTTCTTTTCTACAACAAATTATCAGCTTGCAAGCAGCGTGGGTAGAGTGATTAGGGAGGAATCGTGTAACTCTAAGCATATAACAACATTGTTTCTTTGGATTATTGGACCGTTTGTCTTTAAGTGCATACCAGTAAATTTTTCTTGGATTACTGGGCAACTTATTTTTATCAAGTCTAGTTTTGGAAAACCCCTCACTTCTTTCATTGTGATTGATGAAGTCCTGTTAAAACGTTAAGACCAAGCAGATTGGACAGGAACCAATAACATCTTTGGAAAACAGGGGTTTGTCAGACGTTGCCTCAGCTCACCTCTCTGGATGGGCAAGTGACCTTAACTTCATTCGGAGAATCCTGAGCTTGTACCTTGGGCCTGTTACAGATCCTGTAGAGAACACCAAGGAAATGGCTGCCACTTTATCCAGATCTTGATTGAATCTTGCAAGCAGACTCACTTGGTGGTATTTCTGAAATGTTGTGGGTTCACTGGAAGGAAGAAATAATATATTTTTAAGTGGATATGAATTACCAATGAAAGAAAACAGTTTTGAAGCCTACAAAATCACTCATCAGCAAGTAGCCATTTGACCCCATAGCCTGCACTAGCCAACTTTCATGGGCAAAGTCTGTTGGATTCCAAGGGACTGCGTAAGTGAAGCTGCTGACTGATGAGATGCTGTGACATTGGAAAGGTATGCGCTGCCTACTATAGGCCAGACAGCATCCTCATCTCTTGACACATTTCTCCAATCCCCTGAAAAATTCTGCAAGGTATTATTGTCTTCATTTTACAAACAAGGAAACAGATGCTTTCAAAGCTGAAGCTCACCCAGGTCACAGGGCTTCTCTGTAGCAGTGCAGTGATTAAAACCCGGTTCTGGCTGAGTTCAAATTTATGGTCTTTCCATTAAACTGCATTGCTAGATGCACAGGTATATTTTTAAGCCAGACTAGATACTAACTTATTTTTTTTTAATGCAAGCAGCCCTATAAGTTCTTTTTTTATTTATTTTTAAATATTTATTGACTTATTTGGCTGTGCTGGATCTTACTTGCGGCACGCAGGATCTTCACTGCTGCATGCGGGCTCTTAGTTGCGGCATGTGGGATCTAGTTCCCTGACCAGGGTTCGAACCTGGGCCCCCTGCATTGGGAGCGTGGAGTCTTAACCACTGGACCACGAGGGAAGTCCCTAGATACTAATTTAGAAGTTGTGGTTAAGCATATATTTTTTCAGTTCTGCCCTCAAGAGAAACCTTAAAACAGCTACAACCCAGGTTCCACTACTCTTTTTTCCAAGTGTGTGGAGATGTTTCCTACAATTGGAATCCCAAATTAAGCCTAAGGTGTATCCACTAGGGAGATTCACCTGGGTACTGTCCCTCTGGGGAGCTGCAAGAATAGGCTGTGGAGAAATGATTGCTCTAGGAATGAATCCTTAGTTTGGAGGTCGGGATGGGGTGAGGAGGTGCCTGTCACCCCAGCCTCACTGTGCAGAGCAGAAGTGCCACAAGTAAAACTAATCCAAAAGGTTGCCCAGATTTTTGGTTTCTAAATACTATCTCCACAAAATGGAACAGGGCTCCCTGGAGAAATGGTTGATTCCAGCGCTAGGGCAGGGAAAGTACAAAGTGATCCTGGAACAACATGTGTGCCAAAAGTAAGGAAACACTCAAAGAGTGATGGAGATGTTCAAAAGAATATAGAATCACACCCATTAGGGTGGCTACTGTGAAAAAAACAAAAACAGAAAACAAGTGTTGACAAGGATATTGAAAAATTGGGACCCTTGTACACTGTTGGTGGGAATGTAAAATGGTACCGCCACTATGGTAAACAGCATGAAGGCTCCTCAAAAAATTTAAAATAGAACCACATGATCCAGCAATTCTACTTCTAGGTATATACTCAAAAGAATTGAAAGCAAGCTCTCCAAAAGATATTTGCACACCCATGTTCATAGCAGCATTATTACAATAGGCAAAAGGTAAAAGCAACCCAAATGTCCATCAATGGATGAACAGGTTAAACAAGTGTGATTTGTACCTACAATGGAATATTATTCAACCTTAAAAAGAAAGGAAATCCTATCACATGCTACAACATGGATGAGCCTTGAGGACATTATGCTAAATGAAATAAACCAGTCACAAAAAGATAAATATTGTTTGATTCCACTGATATGACATATCTAAAGTAGTCAAATTCATAGAAATAGAAAGTAGAATGGTGGTTGCCAGGGAGTGGGGGAAGGGAGAAATGTATGTTGTTACTTAATGGGTATAGAGTTTCAGTTTTGCAAGATGAAAAAGTTCTGGAGGGACTTCCCTGGTGGTCCAGTGGTTAAGACTCCACACTCCCAATGCAGGGGGCCTGGGTTCGATCCCTGGTCAGGGAACTAGATCCCACATGCCACAGAGAAGATCCCGTGTGCCACAACTAAGACCTGGCGCAGCCAAATAAATATATAATTTTTTTTTTTTAAAGTTCTGGAGATCTGTTTCACAATAATGTGAATACACTTAATGCTACTGAATTGTACACTGGAAAATGATTAAAATGGTAAATCTTATGTTTTTATTACCACAATTAAAAATGCATTAAAAAAAGGCACTGGCCAGATTTGGGACAATTTGAATATCAAAATAAATAATGATAGTAACTGATTATAATTCCCCATTGATAAAATATAAAAATCTGGGAGTCTGAAAAAAAAAAATCTGGGAGTCTGTATTGATATATTTGGACATGAAACAAATAAATGAATAAATAAATGAGAAAAAATGCCTTTCCTAAATGTTGAATTAGAAAAATCACCATATGGCAGCCATCAGAGTAATAATTCAACCACAAAACATTAAAACCAGTGGGTAAAAGTTTGAGGAGTAATGGACCATTTACATGGTCTCAAAGTACCTACCCACAAAATACTAATTACAAAGGGAAAAATAGTAACCTTAAAGTGGAGAAACTTGGCAGAAATCACTTTAATTGCTTGATCCACATTAATGAAACAATCAAAATTGTGAGCCTCCTAATAGGATGCACTGAGACAAACATTACGTCACCTTTGTGGTGTCTTTGCCAAAGATGCATGATCTGAACCTAATCGTGAGGAAACATCAGGCAAACCCAAACTGAAGACATGCTAAAAATAACTGACCTGTAATCTTCAAAAGTGTCAAAGTCAAAAGAGTCGAGGAGGGCTTCCCTGGTGGCGCAGTGGTTGAGAGTCCGCCTGCCTATGCAGGGGACACGGGTTCGTGCCCCAGTCCGGGAAGATCCCACATGCCGCGGAGCGGCTGGGCCCGTGAGCCATGGCCGCTGAGCCTGCGCGTCCGGAGCCTGTGCTCCGCAACGGGAGAGGCCACAACAGTGAGAGGCCCGCGTACCGCAAAAAAAAAAAAAAAAAAAGAGTCGCGGAAAGGCGGAAGAACTGTTCCAAAGTGAACACTGAAGAAGCAGGAAAACCAAATGCAGCCAGTGATCCTGAATTGAATCCCTTTGCTACAAAGGACATTATCAGGACAATCAGTAAAACTAGAATGGGGTCTCAGGATCAGACGGTAGTAATGTATCAATATTATTTCTCTTATTTTGATGGTCAATTGTAGTTATGTAGGAGAATATCCTTGTTTGTAGAAAATACACATTAAAATACTTAGGGTTGATGAGGCAGCATGTTGGAAATTACTGTAGAATGGTTCAGAAAAAGAAAAGTCTCTTAGTACTACTGCAACTTTTCTGTAAACTTTAATTTTCCACAATAAAGAGGAAAAAAAAAAAAGCTAATAGGAAAGGAGTGGTTTAACCAAAGAGGCTTATTAGCAGCACCACTCTGGTCCTCTCTTGATCAGAGTGTAGCAAGAGAACAAAGGATCCCTTCCCACTTCTCCAAGGGCAGCTATGGAATCAGGAAAGGGCAGGGACTCCAGGAGAAGGTGATGCCACCTGCAGATGGCAGAACCCAGTGGGGGTACTAGGAAGGCGGGAGAAGAAAAAGGAGATCGGGAGCTGATCAGGGTTGTCCATGAGTAGAGGTAAGATGCTCTCTTCCTCCTAGAAGGATGTCTGGAAATACATGGGGAGGCACTAACCAAGCGTTGGGTTCATACAAGAGTAAATAGAGTGAGAGACAGTGAACTGTGAGTTCTGGCAGTATGGTGCACTAAATACCCTGAAAGCATTCATAATAGTGGATACAATTACAAACAACAAAAAACAAAACAAAAAACCTTTTAAATTGCACTGAACTAAGAAGAAAGGAAAGAATACTGAGAAACCCTCAAAATATGTGAAAGCAGAAATCCAAATAGATAGGAATCCTGAAATCACCTTTTGTTGGTCTTTTTTGAAACTTTGTAACCTTGAGCTTCAATTTTCATGGCCTTGCAGTGCAGTAGGACATGAAACAAAGTCTATGGACCCCTCAAGGTCGGGAGTTGAATAGGAGAATTCTGGGGGAAGAGTGAACTAAACATGAATTTGAAGTAAAAACCTTCTACCACCTCAGGTGACAGAAAGTCCCCACCTCGAATCTTGGCGCTATGAGGAGCTAGGGGGCTGAGTGCCCTTCACATGGGTCAGCAGCTAAATTCAAACTACTTGTGGTCTGAGAAACCTCAAGTTTAAAAATTAAAGTGGTCTCAGATGGATGGTATCTCCAGGAACTTGACAGGCAAACGCAAAATCTTTCTGGAGAAATCTACTCCTCAGATCCTCAAAGAATTCCCGCACATAGTGAAATAATTATTATAATAATAAAGGCATTTCTAAGGGGGGTGGGGGGAAGCTGCGGGGTGCAGGCTTTATGGCCGCCAGCTGCGGGCGGGAGGACGGATCCTGGCGGGTGGGGCAGTGCAGCTGCCGGCTCCACACAGCGCCTGCGCAGCAGCTGCAGGGAAGGGGCACCTCCTGCCCGGGCTGGGTGCGAGTGAGGAGGCCGGCAGGACTGAGTGCTGGGACATGGGACCACCAAAACGAGCTTCCCAGCGGAGCCGCGTGCCCGGGGCACCCCTGCTCTGCAGGCAGGGAGGAGGCAGCCGCCTCCCCGCTGCACCAGACCCTGATGGGACCCAGATTGCTAACTGCAAAAAGAACTGGAAAAATGCAAAAGACTGGAACGATTAAAACCTACCAAAGACTCCTCAGAATTCTCAAAGAGCATACAAACGTGTGCTTTCATGTAAAAAATGTGATGTGCGGACTACCACACTCAAGCAACCTGGCAAGCACTTGCCGGTGACCGTCACTCTCAGGTTTCACTGTGGAATTTCAAACTGCCTAGGGGTGTGAGAAAAGATTAAGGCACCAACCCCCAAAGTAATGGCCCATAAAAGGAAAGAGAACAAAAGGAAGTCCACCACTGAGTACTTCTGTTCTAGGGAAGGGGGACATGTGGCCAGAAGAGCCTGACTTCCCATAATGTCCTCAGGAAGACCAGAATATCACCCTGATGCTGCAGCCCAAGAGTGTTTTGCTGTTTCAAATTGAAAATTGTCATGAGGAGGAAAAGTCCATTCTGGTGCTTGAGGGGACCTCTCAAACTGAAGGCTTGTGTTCAGCTGTCTGAATAACAACCGGTAAAAACTACAGGAACAAAATCTCTCAAGAAAGGGATTTTTAAAAGAGACACGACAGGGCTTCCCTGGTGGCGCAGTGGTTGAGAGTCTGCCTGCCAATGCAGGGGACACGGTTCGTGCCCCGGTCCAGGAAGATCCCACATGCCGCGGAGCGGCTGGGCCCGTGAGCCATGGCTGCTGAGCCTGCGCGTCCGGAGCTTGTGCTCCGCAACGGGAGAGGCCACAACAGTGAGAGGCCCATGTACCGCAAAAAAAAAAAAAAAAAAAGAGACACGACAGGGACTTCCCTGGTGGAGCAGTGGTTAAGAATCCACCTGCCAGTTCAGGGGACATGGGTTCGATACCTGGTCCGAGAAGATCCCACATGCCGCAGAGTAACGAAGCCCATGCGCCACAACTGCTGAGCCTGCGCTCTAGAGCCCGCAAGCCATAACTACTGAAGCCCACGCGCCTAGAGCCCATGCTCCGCAGCAAGAGAAGCCACCGCAATGAGAAGCCTGTGCACCACAGCAAAGAGTAGCCCCCGCTCACCACAACTAAGGAAAGCCCGGGCGCAGCAATGAAGACCCAATGCAGCCAAAAATAAAATAAATAAATTTTAAAAAGAAGAAATAGAAAATCTGAACAGACCTATAATAAAGAGATTGAATTAGCAATTAAAAACAAAAAGCAAACCTACAAAGAAAAGCCCAGGCCAAGATGGCTTCATGGGTGAATTTCACCAAATATATATATTTTTTAATTTTTTTTTATTTATTTATTTATTTATTTATTTATTTATTTATTTTTGTCTGCGTTGTGTCTTTGTTGCTGCACGCGGGCTTTCTCTAGTTGCAACAAGCGTGGGCTACTCTTCATTGGGGTGCGCGGGCTTCTCACTGTGGTGGCTTCTCTTGTGGCAGACCACAGGCTCTAGGCACTCGGGCTTCAGTAGTTGTAGCTTGTGAACTCTATAGTGCAGGCTCAGTAGTTGTGGCACGCGGGCTTAGTTGCTCTGCGGCATGTGGGATCTTCCCAGACCAGGGCTCGAACCCGTGTCCCCGGCATTGGCAGGCGAATTGTTAACCACTGTGCCACCAGGGAAGCCCCTCTACCAAATTTTTTTTTTAACACTTTTTTATTTATTTATTTTTGGCTGTGTTGGGACTTCCTTGTGGTGCGCGGGCTTCTTATTGTCGTGGCTTCTCTTGTTGCGGAGCATGGGCTCTAGGCACGCAGGCTTCAGTAGTTGTGGCCCATGGGCTCAGTACTTGTGGCTCGCGGGCTCTAGAGCTCAGGCTCAGTAGTTGTGGCACAGGGGCTTAGTTGCTCCGCGGCATGTGGGATCTTCTGGGGCCAGGGCTCAAACCCATGTCCGTTGCATTGGCAGGTGGATTCTTAACCACTGCGCCACCAGGGAAGCCCCTCTACCAAATATTTAAAGAAGAATTAACACCAAATTCTTCACAAACTCCTCCAAAAAAAAAAAAAAATAGAAGAGGAGGAAACACTTCTCAACTCATTCTGTGACACCAGTATTATCCTGATATCAAAACCAGACATCACACACAAAAAGAAAACTAAAGATCAATATGTCTTATGAATATAAATTCAAAAAAGTCAAATAAAACTAGCAAACCAAATCCAGCAAAATATAAAAATGATTATATACCTTAACCAAGTGGGATTTATCCCAGAATGCAAAGTGGATTTAACATGCAAAAATCAATTATTTTAATACACCATATCAATAGAATTAAGGACAAAAACAAATGGTTATCTCAATACATGCAGAGAAAGCATTTGAGAAAATCCAATATCCCTTCAATATAAAAATACTCAAGAAACTAGGAATTGAAGGAAATTCCCTAACCTGATAAAAGGCATCTACCAAAAAAAAAGTTAATATGTACTTAATATTAAAAGACTGAATGTTTTCTCCCAAAGATGAGGAACAAGACAAGGCTGTCTCTTGCCACTTCTATTCAGCTTAGAAAGAAGTTCTAGCCAGGTCAGTTAGACAAGAAAAGGCGGGGGAAAAAAAGACATTCAGATTGGAAAGAAAGTAGTAAAACTATCTCTATTTGCAGATGACCTGATCTTGTACATAGAACATCTTACTGAGTCCTCTAATGAGTTAGCAAGGTTGCAGGATACAAGATCAGTCAGTTGTAATTCTGTACACTATCAATGAATAATCTAAAATGAAATTATGGAAAGAATTCAATTTACAGTAACATAAAAAAGAGTAAAAGACTTGGATTAAATTTAACAAAAGTGCAAGACTTGTACACTGAAAACTATAAAACATCACTGAAAGAAGTTAAGTAAGACCTAAATAAATGAAAGATACCATGTTCATGGATTGGAAGACTTACTATTGTTAATACAGCAGTACTCCCCAAATTGATTTGCAGATTCAAGACAACCCCTCTCAAAGTCCCAGCTGCCTCTTTTGTTTTTTCACAGAAATTGACAAACTGATCCTCAAATCTATATGGAAATTCAAGAGACCCAGAATAACAAAACAGTTCTGAAGAATACCAAAGTTGGGAGATTTATACTTCCTGATTTCAAATTTTGTTATAAAGCTACAGTAATGCTACAGTAAGCTATAAGACAATGTGGTACTTGCATAAAGATAAGATATATCAATCACCGGAATGGATTGAGAGTCCAGAAGTAAACTCTTACATTTATGGTGGATGGAATTTTTTTTTTGACCATGCTGTGCGGTTTGTGGGATCTTAGTTCCCGACCAGGGATTGAACCTGGACCCTCGGCAGTGAGAGCACAGAGTCCTAACCACTGGACCACCTGGGCGTTCCCGGTCAATTGATTTAGACAAGGGTCTCAAGACAATTCATGGAGAAAGAAGAATTTTTTCAATAAATGATGCTGTGACAACTGGATGTTCACAGGCAAAGGAATGAAGTAGAAGCCGCTTACCTCACATCACATGCAAAAATTAACTCCAAATGGATGAAAGACCTAAATGTGAGACCTAAAACTATAAAGGAGTTGTATCCAGAATATATACAGAACTCTTGCAGCTCAACAATAAAAAGATAATTAGCTTAGTTTAAAAATGGGTAAGGCACACAAAAACCTGCACCCAGATGTCTATAACAGCTTTATTCAAAACTGCGAAGACCACTTTGTTATAAAGCAGAAACTAACACACCATTGTAAAGCAATTATACCCCAATAAAGATGTTAAAAAAAAAAAAAAAAAAAAACTGCGAAGACTTGGAAGCAACCAAGATGTCTTTTGTGGGTGAATGGGTAAACTGTGATACATCAGACAATGGAACATTATTTAGTGCCAAAAGGAAATGAGCTGTCAAGCCATTAAAAAAAAAGAAAGGAAAAGGAGGAACTCTAAATGCTTATATTACTAAGTGAAAGAAGCCGATCTGAAAAGGTTACATACTGTATGATTCCAATTACATGACATTCTGGAAAAGGCAAAACTATGAAAACAGTAAAAAAAAAAATCAGTGGTTGCCAGAGGTTGCCGGGAGGGAGGGATGAATAGATTTGAATAGGGAGGGAGCACAGATTTTTAGGGCAGTGAAACTATTCCGTGATCCTATAATAGTAGACATATGTCATTATACATTTGACAAAACTCAGAAAATGCACAACACCAACAGTGAACCCTAATGTAAACTATGGACTTAGGGTAATAATGACATATCAATGTAGATTCTTCAGTTGTAACTAATGTGCTACTCTGGTACCAGATTTTGGTACTGAGGGAGGCTGTGCCTATGTGGGGCAGGGAGTATGTGGGAAAGTTGTGTACTTTCTGCTCAATTTTGCTGTGAACTTAAAACTGCTCTAAAAAGTAAAGTCTGTTTAAAAGGAAAAGAAGGGATCTGAATAGACATTTCTCCAAAAAGCTCTACAAATGGTCTACAAGCATATGAAAGATACCCAGCATCATTAATCATTAGGAAATTACAAATCAAAACCACAGTGAGATATCATGTAATGCCCACAAGAATGGCTGTAACAAAAGACAGACATGTATGAATGGATAATCAAAATGTGATATATACATACAATGGAATATTATTCAATCGTAAAAAGGAAAGAAATCCTGTTACATGCTATAACATGGACAAAACTTGAGGACATTATGCTAGGTGGAATAAGTCAATCACAAAAAGACAAATACTGTATGATTCTACTCATATGATGTATCTAAAGTAGTCAAATTCATAAAAACAGTAGAATAGTCGTTGCTAGGGGATAGGGGGTGGGGGAAATGGGAATTGTTATTTAATAGATATAGAGTTTCAGATTTTGCAAGATGAAAAGGTTCTGGAGAGCTGTTTCACAACAATGTGAATATACTTACGAAGGAACTTACACTTAAACATGATTAAGTTGGTACACTTTATGGGGTTTTTTATCGTATGCTTCTTTATCATGATTAAAAAGAAAAAACAACATTTAAAGACTGACAATAACAGTGTTGGCAAGGATATGAAGAAACTGGAACTCTCATACATCGCTGGAGGGAATGTAAAATGGTGCAGTCCTTTTGGAAAACAACTTGGCAGGGAGTTCCTTTAAAAGGTTAAACACAAAGTCCTCTATGATCCAGAAATTCCATGCCTAGGTATATACCCAAGAGAAACGAAAGCATATGTCCACACAAAAACGTGTACATATATGTTCATAGTAGCATTATTCATAATAGCCAAAAAGTGGAAAAAACCCAAATATCCATCAACTGGTGAATGGATATTTAAAATGTGGTATGTGTGAGCACAGTGGTGCATCTGGGCCAGAGGTCAGTGGACCAAAATACAATGTAGAATATTCATACGATGGAATATTGTTCAGCCATAAAAAGGAACGAAGTCCTGATGAATGCTACACATGGATGAATCTTGAAAACATGCAAATCCAAAAAAAAGCCAGACACAAGGGCTTCCCTGGTGGTGCAGTGGTTAAGAATCCACCTGCCAATGCAGGGGACACGGGTTTGATCCCTGGTCCAAGAATATCCCACATGCCACAGATTAACTAAGCCTGTGTGCCACAACTACTGAGCCTGCGCTCTAGAGCCCGTGAGCCACAACTACTGAGCCCACATGCCACAGCTACTGAAGCCCACGTGCCTAGAGCCTGTGCTCTACAACAAGAGAAGCCACGACAATGAGAAGCCCACGCATCTCAATGTAGAGTAGCCCCCGCTTGCTGCAACCAGAGAAAGCCCACGTACAACAACGAAGACCCAACACAGCCAAAAATAAATAAATAAATAAAAATTTTAAAGAAAGCCAGACACAAAAGACCACATATTGTATGATTCCATTTATATGACATGCCCAGAATAGGTACATCTATAGAGACAGCAAATTAGTGGTTGGCAGGGGCTGGACAGGAGGGAGGAATGGGGAATTACTACT
Source organism: Aethalodelphis obliquidens (assembly GCF_003676395.1). NCBI lineage: Eukaryota > Metazoa > Chordata > Mammalia > Artiodactyla > Delphinidae > Aethalodelphis > Aethalodelphis obliquidens. The sequence goes on along the minus strand of NW_020837945.1, from coordinate 81,578,620 downwards.
AACAAGTATGGGGTTTCTTTTTGAGATGACGAAAATGTTCTGAAATTAGATAGTACTGATGGTTTCACATTTTGTAAATATACTAAAACCCCCTGAATTATAAACTTTAAAAAGGTGAATTTTATGGTATGTGAATTATATCTCAATTTTTTTAAGGTTAAAAAAAAGAAATATATCTAAAACACATATACAGGGAGAGTCAACAGGCAGATAATATCCTTGAATGTGACTTCATTTGTAACCCATAGACTGGTAAGACTGAATAAGCTCAGGGTACATATTCTAATATTATTATTTCCATTTTCTTAAATCATAAAAATACTAAACACTAAAATGTTCAAGTTTACCTGGCAAAAAAGAGAAAAGTATCCATAATCTTACCATGAAATAGAACAACTATTTCCTTTTCTCCCATATATTCTCTGATCAGTGATGACTTTTTCACAAACATGACTAAAATAGGAATGACTAAACATGACTAAAATAAAGATGTTAAGGTCTCTATCTTAATCAAGAAACAAGCCTCCAACTTTAGGAATTCCTACTTGGGAGAAATTCGCTATATGAAATTCAAATTTCTAAGACATGCAAAGCAAATATGTAACCAATTATTGGCACGAATACCCAAATTTTGCTGAGTGAGTGCTCCTCATATAACTGCACAATCTCCCCTGCTGTTTCTTAGACTCTCCAGATGAGGTCTCTGCCCACCTTCCTCATTGATGCTATAAACTACCTGAGGCTGGTTTCTCAAGATGCGGCCCCTTAGTGGTTCTCTCCCTGAAAATGCTGCCCCACTATGGGTTTGGGGATATCGGTGCTGAAGGGAGTGTGATATCGGCCAAACTGCTTGCCCTCTGTGAGGCTCAGTTTCCTCATTTATAAAATAGGGATGATAGGGGCTTCCCTGGTGGCACAGTGGATAAGAATCCGCCTGCCAATGCAGGGGACATGGGTTCGAGCCCTAGTCTAGGAAGATCCCACGTGCCGCGGACCAACTAAGCCCATGCACCACAACTACTGAGCCCGCGCTCTAGTGGCTGAGAGCCACAACTACTGAAGCCTGCGAGCCACAACTACTGAGTCCATGCGCCTAGAGCCCGTGCTCCACAACAAGAGAAGCCACCGCAATGAGAAGCCCACGCACCGCAACGAAGACACAACACAGCCACAGATAAAAATAAATAAAATTAATTAATTTAAAAAAATAGGGATAGTAATACCACTTCACAGGGTTTTAGTGAGAATTACATTAACCAATGTCTGTAATGTGCTTGGTTCAGTAAACAAAGGCTGTTATTATTATGATCCAAGGATGCATTTAAAAAAGTCACTTCCAAGGAATTCCCTGGCGGTCCAGTGGTTAGGACTCTGCGCTTTCACTGCTGAGGGCCCAGGTTCAATCCCTGGTCAGTGAACTAAGATCCCACAAGCCATGCGGTGCAGCCAAAAAAAAGTCACTTCCAAACCCTGCACCCACACCTTCCTTATTTATCTACACAGTGAGCCCAGAAGGCGATTGCCAGTTTCAGATGACCATCTACATGGTACTCTATGGATGAGGCCAAGAGACAACCCAAGTGTCTAGTAGATAATAGGACCCAGGAAACATCTCCTAAGTAAATGAATGAAAGGAGCCTCAAATTCCTTTGCTTACACTAAAGGGTTTGGGGTTTTTTTCCCCTTTTTCCTGATTATAAATTAACATGAAAAAAATTATTCATTATTTTAAAACTATATATATACAACAGCACAGCAAATTGAAAAGTAAAGAGAAACTTTAAAAAGCACTCACATTCCTACCACCCAAGGGGCAATCTAACATGTTTTGTCATGTTTCTTTTTCATTATTTTTACAGTGTTGAGCTAATTTTATACTTTATATAATTTTATATCCTGCATTTTTTCACTTAGTACATTATAAGCATTTCATTTAATGTTTTATAAATAACTTCAGTGTTTGAATACTATTTTATTATATGGGAACTAACAATTTCCCCATCATTGGATTTTTAGGGTGTTTCCAATTTTCTATTGCAAATTAGATTTTCTGAGTGTCAGAAATATATTTATGTATATATGTATATTATGAGCTCAGAAAAGAATAGAAACGTGTGTATGTGAGTGGGTGCCTTTGGGCATGGGATTGTTGGGATGGGGCAAGGTTTGTGCTTTTATGTTACATACTTCTTTACTGTTTAAATCATTTATAGCTAGCAGGGATGACTTTTGAAATTAAATGTTTATGCAAAGGAAGGAAGGAGGAGAGAAGAAAGGAGGGAGAGGGGGAGGGAGAAAGAAGGAAGGAAGGAAGGAAGGAAGGAAAGAAGGAAGGAAGGAAAGGAGGAAAGGAGGAAGGGAGGGAGGGAAGGAAAGAAAGAAGGAAAAAAATTCCTGTACCAATTCCATTTGTAAAGAGCCTGAAAGATCAAGAGCCACAAGAAGTAACTAAGCAAAAAAAAAAAAAAAGAAGTAACTTAGCAGTATATCCCCAAAGACTCATACAGACCTATAATTAAAAAGTAGATATGTTTGGGATTTAATTTCTCTGAGCAAAAAAGGAAATAGCAAGCTGCAAAGAATCCCAGCCCAACTTACTGATTGATTTTGGATTCTGTGGTGTTTCCAGCTTTGTCTCTCAATTTGATTGTAATGGAGCCTCTTCTTATGTTCTTGTTCCAAGTTATAATATCCACAAAGTAATGATATACTACAAAACAGGGAGAGAACATGGTAAGAGAAGAATATTACCAACTGCTTTCCTGAAGGTTCAATTCGTAAAAACCCAACCTCCCTAATAACTGAGTCTCCTTTTCTCTTCCTCTAGTTTTTCTGCAAAGATCCAGGGCAGAATTTTCTAATATTTTTTTCTATTCTCTTTGGTAAAGATGGCCTGAGTGATGGCAGGACTCAGTGGTATGCAGTTGCCATGTGTAGGCATCACTCTTGGATCAGTGTTTCCACCTTATCGACTGAAATCTCATGGCCTACTGCCAAGTATGATTGGTTCACTTCAATCCCTGCCCATTTTAGAATAAACCAAATAGGGGGCCATGTAGAGACCCTCCACAGCTGTCAAGGTCTTCCTCAATCTGGGCCATGTCCGCCAGCCTACCCAGCCTCCCTCATCTCCTCCCCAGTCATGCCACACCACCTGCACTGCCATGCTCTCTCTTGCTTCTGGGCCTTTCCCCACCTTGGACACTCTTACTTTGCCCCCTTTGCCAATTCATCCTTCAGGTTCCAGCTGAATGCACTCCCTCCAGAAGGCCTTCACTGACCCTCAGACTAAGTCAGGTCTCTCTCAGAGCTCTTATCATGCTCTGGTATTCTCTCATCATTAGTTAACACACTTTATTTACAAAATGTAAGAAAAATGATAACCAAAAAGTGGTAAACATATGTGTACATCTGTACAAATATTGCCTGTATAATGTCTTATGGGGTTTTTTAAAAAGCTAAAATATACTACAACGGTAACTAGGAAGGGATGGTTATTCCTCTTTGTAATCCCAGCAGTAATACCTATGGATATCCATTAATTCCTACTGAATAAACGAGAGCACGTAGCGTATCCAGAGAACTATTCTTCCTCCCTACTCTCTGCTCCCGAAGGTCAAGGATGCTCTGGGAAGACGGGGATCCCACCATGATAGTCAGATTTGCTATCTCTTGGTCAGACTTGCAGAGAAGGGGAAAGAGGCTCAGGGAAATGACAGTCCCACTAGGGAATAAGGTCAGCCATGGGGTTGCCATTTCATGGCCCATTATTACTCAGGGGCTTGCCCCATTTGGATTGGGCAGACACCAAACCCTGGGCTGCCACTCATGATTCCAAAGAAGGAGGGAAACCTGGTGATGTGCAACCTCTTTTATAAGGGTTGCTCCCAAGAAAAGTGAAAAGGGGGATAAGATTGTAAGATGTACATCTGCCCAGGAAAATTCCTACTTGCTTCCCGGGGCATCTGATCATCTGCTGCCCCATTTAGCTCCCATCTTGAATACCCAACCTCTCAATGTCTTTAGAAGGTCATTGTTTTAGTTTTGGAGCTGGAACTGGCCCATAGATGTGGCTGACACCTGATTTTTCCTAACCACAATTTCACGTCTCTTGGGGCTCAGACAAATTTCCTGGAAGATCTTAGTGATTAGAATGGCCATCCAGTGAAGCTAACAACTATGATTTGTTGAGCTTTTAATCCTTATAACTCAGAAGATAGGCATGATTATCCCCCTTTTACCAAGCAGGACATTGAGACTCAGAGAAGTTAAATGTCTTGGTCACACAGCTATTATGTAGGAGAGTCAGGATTCAACCTAGGTCCTTCCAACTCCAAAGTCCATGCTTCACCATGGCCTTCATTTGCCAAGAAGTAGCCAGGAAGCTGAGACTCAGCCATTCCAAAACTAGAAGAGCTGGGCAACAGCAAGCAAGCACATTCACCACTCACTGCAGAAGGGTTTCTCCTCAGCTGTGTCAAAGAACACTTTAGTCATAGGAGGATCCCGCTCCCTTAAATAGTCTTTCCAATTATCAGCATAGTAGCCTATAAAATAAGTCAGAAAAGTGTAACATTAACATATATTATATAAATGTAAAAGCAATGGAGGAGATAGTGAGAACAGCGGGTTTGACTGCCACCACCATCGAGACAATCCCCCACGTACCCACTTGCCAAAGGACCCTCCAGTGGCTTTTCCCCCTATCTATTGACATTACATCACCAGCCCTGGTCCTCAGTAGCAGGGGTGGGATTGTGGGGAGTGACACACACTGGGTAGACTAAAAATAGCACTGATATATTCCAGCAATTCATTTTCTAGATTATTTAAAACAGATTCAGGTTTATACCTAGAACAGCATCACTTTTGGAAAGCGATGTGCTTCCTTGAAGAACTGTGATTGGGCCCCTGAAGTGCAGAGAACTTGGAATTGCTGTGTTACTCTGTCAACAGGCAGGGAAATGTCCTCCTTCCTCACGTGCCTACAGGAATGAGGCTGAGGGCCATCCCTGGGGCCTCTCTCTCTCCTCTGTCCCCACTGCTAGGGAGTGGCCTCCACATTCTGATTTAACTGATCTGAAGTGGAACCCAGGCATCAGTATTTTTTAAAAGCTCCGTAGATGATTCAAATGCACAGTCAAGTCTGAGAACCCCTTGTCTATAGCATGCCCTGATGTTAACTTGAGTCTTTCCTTTGGGTACAATTAGAGAATTCTCATGACCATCCAGTTGCAAAGTCTCCACCACCCAGAATATTTCCACTAATGCTTAGCAAATATCCAAGCAGTCTCCACGGTGTCTGTTACCCCAGCCCACCCCTGTATGTGTCCATGCACACAGCACCAGAGTGTGGCATGAGGGCATTTACAGACACAATTTGTTAGAGGGGTCGGTTTGCCAAACCCTCCCCCAGCAGAGAGATTGTGTGCCTGGAGAGAGTGCTCCTGTCCCCACAGGAGCAGACTACATAAGGTGACTGTGCCTGGGTGAGCTTGGAAAGTCTTCTGAAACCTTCTTTTTCTTGCTAGAATAAAGTATACAGGGAGGTGGCACTACCTTCTGGATGAAATCCTATATAGATTGCCTTTCTAACATTCTTTATTATTAGGAGACCCCAGAGTACTTCACAGAACAAATTGGCTAGAAAAAACTAAGTAAGTTTTTTAAAAACACAGGATTTTCAGGCCCATTTTTAGATGGTAAAATGGTGCTAGGATTCTACCAGAAATTAGCTCTTTGTTCATCAGAGTGGGAAACTGCTTGCTGGACTTACCCAGAAGTGGGCAGGACTCCGTCTGTGATATGCCACAGTTGACACACTTGCCGTTCCTATAATCCCGGTAGGAGTCACAGGGATACGCGGTGATGGTGCAGTTCTCTCTCAGCGAAGAAAGGTACAGGTACACGGACCTCTGGTGGTCACACTTAAAATACTGCATTCCTGGGTTGTAAAAGGAATGATCAAAGAGTAGAGCAGTTGTAACATTTAGTAATAAATAGTGCCTCGCATATTGTTTATACACATAATTTATCGTGTCCCCTACATCAGGCACTGTGCTAACAGCTTCAATGTACTTGATTCCATTTAATCCTTATAAAACCAATAGATCAGGATTCATGCTGACAAATGGCAGGAGACAAGAAGATAGGCATGATTACCCCCATTTTACCTAGCAGGACATTGAGACTCAGAGAGGTTAAAGGACTTGACCTTGTCCTTCCTTTGTCAGTGAAAGGAAGAGGAAATGTCAGTGGTAGTCAGAGATCCACCAGAGGTTTTCAGCAGAAGGCAAGCACATTTAAACCAGTAAATACATGAGAGAAAGACGGCATTGGGGAGCAATTTGTAGAGGAAGATCCCCAATGAGGGCAAGAAGAGGAGATAGTTGTGAAGAAGGATGGGGCGATGCTTCCACCTTGGGTCAGATGGGGAAATGAATGTAAAGACCAACTTTGTGATCTAAGGTTAGGATAGATAAAATGGCTTCTTCGGGTGGGACCTTGATCTAGGTACAAAAGTCAAATCTAGCTCAGCTCTAAGAGGTGAGGGTTTATAGCTGGGGCGGTATTTGGAATAGAAGCATGAGGAGTGACCATAGGGAGTCCGCAAGAGATGCGTATGAGGCTTTTCTGGCATTATTGGGGGCCATGGAGAAGTTAACAAGTTTGCCTGGACCTTGTACTTGATCAACAAGACTCCATGACTTCTCCAGAATGTGCCCAAGCAAAGATGGGGGCTGACATGGCAGAGACCTAAGGGCCTGGGGGTGCACAGGGCATTCATGAGAGCAGACAAGTGGCAGGGGCTCCATTTCTGCTCCAAAGGTGAAGGGTGAAGTGAGAGGAGCTGAACAATAGGAGGTGGCACTGGAAGCTGTAAGTGGGCAAGAAGAGGTGAGACACAAGCCTCAAGTTAATTCTTGGTGGGTGCCCTGTGATGTGATGGTGAGAGAGGAAGCGGATGAGGCACAGAGGTGGCCATCAGAAGAGTTGGAGCTGATGAAGGACTTCAGTACAAAACATCAGAGAGGTTCATCAGAAGGTTGATGGGTCAGACGATGAAGTCATTCAGAAACAGGAACTGGGTCCCAAAGATGGGTAATCAAAGGAGGTAAGGATCTCAATAGCAGACAGTGAACCCCATGGAAAGAGGAGTTGTGATTGTGAGCTAGTAGTTTGGAGAGGCACTGGGAGCTGGAGTCAGATCAATGTTCCTTCTTTCTCCGGAGTCCACATATGCCCATAGAAGAGATCAGTGGAGGACATAAAGAAATAAACTGGGTGACAGAGGAGAAGCATGGGGCCAAGCTGGACTGGAGTAAAATCTGACAAGTCGACATTTAATTATTGTTCCTGGAACTTCCACTTGCAGAAACAATGAAGTTAATAATGCTACAGAGGATGTCCTTTGTAAGCAAAGCACATTATCTTTGGCTGCTCATGGATGTAGTTACATTACAGCACACAGGACAGGATTTGAATACACACCATTTATGGTACAATGTGATTGGCCCTACTTATGTCATTTCATCTGGATCATTTTCAAACACTACATCATTCCCATGGAGCCATATACAGCTACCATTTTGGAACAAGATCATCTCTTTCTAGAATTATTTCCATGATTGCTTAATTGTCTCTAACAATGGTGAAATACAGATTCAGAGCACTTGGCGGGGGGGTTGTTTTTTGTTAATTTTTGGCTGCGTTGGGTTTTTGTTGCTGTGCACGGGCTTTCTCAAGTTGCGGCGAGCGGGGGCTACTCTTTGTTGCGGTGCGCGGGCTTCTCATTGCAGTGGCTTTTCTTGTTGCAGAGCCTGGGCTCTAGGTGCATGGACTTAAGCAGTTTTGGCACGCGAACTCAGTAGTTATGACACACGGGCTCAGTAGTTGTGGCTCACGGGCTTAGTTGCTCCGCAGCATGTGGGATCTTCCTGGACCAGGGCTCAAACCCGTGTCCCCTGCATTGGCAGGCGGATTCTTAACCACTGTGCCACCAGGGAAGCCCAGGGTGGTTTTTTTTAATTCTGTCCCCCACCACACTTTAATGTTGCCCTCCAACTACCCATTTTTGTTTTGTGAGTTTTTTCTCATTATAAAACTAATACATGCTCATTTAGAAAATAAAAAATAATAGCAAATTATGATGCAAAAATTACCTAGAAATCCAACATCCAGAGATCACCACTAATAATTATTTGGAGCACTTATGTTTAGTGTTTTTCTCTGCACTTACACATGTACAAATATACATTTAAAAAACAAATTGGGATTATACTGTATAATTTGTGTATTTTTCACTTAACATCATATTGTAAGCATTTTCATTAATCTGACAATATGGTTTTTAAGAATTACATTCCTTTGTGTAGAATGCACCATACTATTTAATAATTCTCCTATGTTGGACATTTAGATTATTTCTAAAAACTTAACTATTATAAACAATGCCATATTGAATATCTTCACTCTGATTTTTGTCTACATTTTCCATTATTTCTCTAGGAGAGATTTCCAAATGTGTAATTTCTAGGTCAAAGACACACCTTTTCAAGAGAGAGAGAGAATTCAAAATCGCTTTTAATCATATGGTTATTTTTTTTAAGTAGTATATTTGAGTAATAATGTTTAATTTATAATTTATATTTATACCACCTCTATCTTCTCAGGAAATTTGTTTTTGATTAAAAACGATTTCACATAGGATAATATCAGATTTTTAAAATACGCCTTTTTTAAACCACTATTTTACAAAATATAAAGTATCTGCACTTACCTCCAAATATTGTTTTGGGGCAACCAGGTTGATCCAATCCTCCGTTTGGGTAGAAGTCTATGTTTCCTAATGGTTCCCTGTAGCCCAGTGCTAAAAGGCAATATACTAGGCTTTTATACTGCTTTGAACTTTTCCCATCTCACAGCTCATTTGCCTGTTTAGGATATAGGCAGAGATTGTCTCATTCTTGTCTTTGCTGCTGCTGTTGTCGTTAAACCTATTTAAATATTTTATCCAAAGTTAGCCAGATAGTTAGTTAGAAAGCAGTGATTTCCAAGTAGGAGACTATGAAGCTGGTAACAGAATTTACTTCCCATATTTCTGAAAATGTAAGAGAGTTTGGTCACTCATTCACTGCATGGCTGATAAAATGATATGTTTCATGTTATTTTTGGCTGGAACACTCATTGCTAGGTGCTTCCTGAGCCTCTAATTACATGTGTGTAAGTCTTTAATGAATAAGAAACAGGAAAAAATGAACCTTTACTTAGTAGGAGAAACCTTTAAAATTTGGGGATCTAGGATGGTTAAAAGATTGGAAACTCTTCTAGAAAATGGGGACCTAGAAAATTATAGATTTAATAATTGCTTATTCTCTTTAACCTTGTAACTCCAAAGTAATCAGTAAAATGCTTGATTAAAAGTTTATACAGGGGGGCTTCCCTGGTGGCGCAGTGGTTGAGGGTCCGCCTGCTGATGCAGGGGACGCGGGTTCGAGCCCCGGTCCGGGAAGATCCCCCATGCCACGGAGCGGCTGGGCCCGTGAGCCATGGCCGCTGAGCCTGCACTTCCAGAGCCTGTGCTCCGCAATGGGAGAGGCCACAACAGTGAGAGGCCCGCGTACCACAAAAAAAAAAAAGATTATACAGGGACTTCCCTGGTGGTCCAGTGGTTAAGACTCCACACCACACTTCCACTGCAGGGGGCATTGGTTCAATCTCTGGTCAGGGAACTAAGATCCCACATGCCGTGTAGTGTGGCCAAAAAAAAAAGAAAGAAAGAAAAAGATTATACATATGTATGTATGTATATATATGTATAAACACATATATAGTGTATCATTGCAATAATGATAATAGCTATTATATGTTCAGGAAACTACATGTGTCTGTGGGTGTGACACTAGGGGTTTTACACAGATTTCTTCTAATTTTCACAATGTCTGAAAAGTAGCCATTGGTAAATTCAGATGAAGTAAGTTACAGATGAAGATTCTGGGGCTTGGAGGACTTATGGACCAAACATGATACCACCAGAAAGAACCAAACCTGGGATTTGAGTCCACCCCTGCCTTGACTGCAAAGCTTATATTTTTCCTTCAAAATTTGCCCGCTCCAAGAACAAAAAATAAATTACTCTATGCCGTCAAGCATTAAAATAACATTGAGGTACTGCACCTAAGTAAGGTAATACTTTGCAAACTGCATAGTAAGAACACAGCTATTTCCCAGAGACACTTCTTCTAAGGCAAACAATTGCTGAATACCACACCAGAGTGCCCACAATAGGCAGTCAAGGGTGTTTCAGGTGGTTGTATCACAAAGGAGATGTACTATTAAATGTCCACTATGGTCTGTCCCCTCAGCCCTCCCCCAAGTTCCTACTCCAGCTCTTCTCCCAAACATCTGGATATAAAGACCCATCTGTAACATCAGCCCAACCCCCAAGCCAGGTACCCAATCCCAGAAATGAAATCCACACCATAAAAGATAGAAATAGCCAGGAAGATCCACAGAGAGCTAGAGACCTATAGGTGGTTCAGAAATGCTCTGTGTGGAGAGACACAACACTTAAACATATCTTTCAGCTTAAGGAAATAATGACAAAGAACCAACAAAAACAGGGAATCATGCATCCAAACCCAGTTGTACTTATGGAAACATTTGTCCACATGGTATGCAAATCAGCCTGTCCTTGACTGGTCAAGATGATCACTTTAAAAATAACAGGAGACAATGGGAAATGCACCTCTACTCCATCAGGAGATCCTGGGTGCCTGCATTAAAGCAACTTCCCTTCAGTATTCTTGTGGATTTGGAAACTTGCCCGGTAGGAAAAGAGGGAATCTAGAGGAACCTGATCCACCCCTGCATGACAACCCCCCTAGCGGGAGACTCTTTGGGAGTCTGGGGGTGAGGGTGTGGGTGGTCGCTGACCCACAAGGAATGTTACCATCAATGTCAGAATGGATGACGTCAACGAACTGTGCATCACCGGGATCTAATCTGTCCTCTGGAGGTCTCCCATTGAATAAAGGGCCTGCAGGGTCCAGACCTGGAAGGAAAACAGAGTCGGCTTGGCAGCCCCACGCTGTGAGTCACCTGCAGCCGGGCTTTGGATCCCTCCCCACGAAGATGGCTCACAGGCTTCGGGGAATCCTTGGGTGGGCAAGCACTCACATTCCCCTCCTGCTGTGTCAGGCTCCTTTCCACAGCCCTGTATAGCCTTTCCCCACACTAAAGGTGGTTACCCTCACAGTGCCCCCTGAGAACTCATCCGGACTCCATCTGGAGGTGTACTATACCTTGTGCAGGGCTCCACAGCAGGGAGTGCACAGACATATGGGGACCAGGGACTGGAATAAACTGGTTCCTCAGGAAAAAAGCATCTAAGAGTGCATATAAAAAGCAGACACTGTACTTATCTTTATCTCATTTTAAATAATCCAGAAACTTCACTCAACTTTTCTTTCTTGTTATTAAAAAAGCTCCTTTATTGTTTCCATTTTTATTCACATTTATGGGCTCACCTGATCCACATCACAAAGGAGGAAAGGTAGCTATTGTCATTCCTATTTTACAGGTGAATGAACTGAGGTTCAGGGAGGTCAAGTGTCTTAGCCAGGGCCACAGCCTCACAATGCAACCACAGCCTCACAGTGCAACCACCTCTCTCTGTTGAGCTTTTGGTTTCATTGAACTGGGTTTGGCAAACTGAGTGGGAAAGTGTGAGACTCACTGGTCAGGCCAGGTATTAGACTAGGTATGGAAGAGGGAAATTAGGTGGGTGCCAGTTCCTGCAAAATTAACCCATCCCATAAAGGCCTGAACTGATTTCTTGCTCTTGGTCAATGGTAGCTGGACATTCCTCACCATTATTATGAAACATCTGTAAAAACAAGAGAGCAGCTCCTATGATGATGTAACCACAAACTAAAAACAAAACACCAGAGGATCCCAAAGACCTTGCTAACTAGAAACTTACCTGGAGTGAAAAAGGTTTCAAGGGATGTCTCCGAGTTTTTAATCTATGAAGGTCACTTTAAATGACATCCCCTATCCCCCCCCCCACCCCCATGGTATAAAATCCAAGAGATAGCATCTTTGCCTCAGCAGTCCTGGTTCTAGCCCCAATCTCTCCATTTCTCCCTGGCCAACACCCTTGCTTCCTTGAGGCATGTCTTTATCTGCCCCCTTATTTTATCTCCCTCTGTTTCCCCCACTCCCCCACCCCCCAGCTTTTCTTCCCCTTCTGTCTGCTCCCAACTGAAACTGATGTGGGGAGGAGGTGGATCAACACCCAGGTACCCAAGTCCACAGGATATTCTCTGCACAGAATGAGAAACTCATAACCTTGGAAAGACCTTGCTGGGGAAGCCTCCCCCTCCTCACATGAAACAGCACCATTTCCAGTCTGAGAAAATGAACAGTGAGAGCCTCAGTTTATAGCAACCTCCAGATCCACAGCAGATATATTGGCTTACCCTATAAAATCCAAACCAGGGCAATTTTGAAAGTGATAAGGCTGCTATTAATAATTATGCCAGGACAGAAGACACAAATGAGGATGGTCACAGTAAACTTGGACATATGATGTCCTTAGAGATAAGTCATAGCAAATGATCAGCTTACACTGTCAGCCAAAAATCACAAACTGCCCTAAAAAAAGCTGCATATTTTGTGTGAGCAGAGACCATTGGAGTCAGATGGATGTGACGTGGAACCCCAAACCTAGCATTAACCAGCTGTGTGATCTTAAGCAGGTTACTTTACTTCTCTGAACCTCAGTTTCCTTATCTGCAAAATAGAGGTAGAATTAATTGCTACTTCAGAAGACCTACCAAAGCACTCTGGGATCTGAATCCAGAATATTGAAATTATTATAGAATAGAAACAAAAATGACAAAATGGAGCTCTTTCTTGTTGCTCTGTGATCGCCAGAAAAGTGTCTAGCTAGTCCCTGGCTCTGATTACAAGATTAACCAGTTTGAGAATTTGATAAAAGCTGTGGACCTCTCCCCAGGACAGACGTCAAACATTTTGCATGCGTTTTCAGGGGCCTGTTATCCCCAAGGTCACCATGAACTAACTCTCCAAGGCAGTGCTGTCCAATAGAAGTATAATGTGAGCCACATATATAATTTAAAATTTTCTAGCAACCACTTTAAAAAGGTAAAAAGAAACAAGGAAAATTGACTTTAATAATACATTTTATTTAACCCAGTATAGCAGAAAATTATTTCAACATGTAGTCAATATAAAAAATTTGAAATTTTTTAATACCCTTCTTTTGTACGTAGTCTTCAAATTCCAGTGTGTGTTTTGCATTTACCGCATGTCTCGATTTGCATTAACAACATTTCAGGTGCTCAGTGGCACCTGTGGCTTGTGGCTCCTATATTGGACAACACAGCTTTGTGGTCATTTCTTAAAGTATGGTGTTCAGACCACCTGCATCTTCTGGTTAAAAGTACAGGCCACCGGGAATTCCCTGGTGGTCCAGTGGTTAGGACTCCACGCTTCTACTGCAGGGGGCATGGGTTTGATCCCTGGTGGGGGAACTAAGATCCCACATGCCTCGCAGCATGGCCAAAAAAAATAAAAATAAAGGAAGTACAGACTCCTGGACCCCAAGCCCAGAGATACCAATTCAGCAAGTCGGCATTGTATCCAGCACCCCAAGGTGATTTTTGCAAGAATCAAATTTAGTGTATTATCAAGTGATATAGGTACTTGAAATGTTTTAAAATCCATTCATTTCTTCCATCTTCTGTTGAAGAAATTAATGAAAAGTAACACCAGGAGATGTGCCTGGAGAGCAAAAGGAGAAGCAAGAGCAGAAGAAAAAATGGGAAATGGACGAGATGAAGCAGCCATTCTGGTCTAGATAATTAACAAGCAGAATCACCCAGTTCTTGGGAGTTGGGAGTGAATTATGGCCTTGGGTAACAGGCCAAATTCCCGCCCCTCAATCCAGTGATCCCATTCTGGCAGGGCAGTGGAAGGTGAGTGGAGAAGGGAAATGCTCTTGCCCTGAAATAGCTCTAGTAACAGGTGAGATTGACCTTGGGGCTCAGAGAGGATGAGGAGTTGGGAGAACATGGGTCCCTCAGAGGAGACAGAAAATTGAGCTGCAGACCGTTGACTGAGTCCAGGTCACAGAGCAGGGCCACATAGGCCCAGGGTGGAAGGGAGGTTGGCTCAGGGAATTTCCATGGTCAGAGGCCAGGTTACACTGCATTCCCATCCAAAGTAGTCGTGGGAACAGGTTCACTGGGCGGCTGAGGAGCAAAATTAGGGGGTAGATAGAATAAGGCAGTGGTGGGCCAGAGCCCCCCAGCACCAGCACTGGAGAGCAGTTTGCTTATCTCTCCCCAAACTGTGTGGTCAGTGATGTCAGGTCAGTAGCTTGAAACCAGCCACAGTGGGAGTATTTACATCATGGAAATCAGCAAATGCTATAAATCTTTTTTTTCTTTTTTTTTTTTTTTTTTGAGAGCTGATCAGCTTCTAAACACACCACTGGGATAAGTCCCAGCTCCCAGAGGAGAAGCTCCCAATAGACAAGGAAAACAAGCACATTTGAGCCATCTGTCCTTTGTACCCATAAGGGAAAATGAATTTTTAAAAAGTAAAGACACACTGCTTTCTAAAACATTATAGTAATAATTTTAAAAAATTGAAAAAGAGCTTTGCTTCCCTAGGAAAGCAAGTAAATAAGATAAGGGCAACCTTGGCCTTTGGGGTGAAAGTGAGAAAAAAAATAGCCAGGAAAAAGAATGTGACCTCAAGTACCAGAGTTAGAAGAGACACCGGCCAATGTGGGTGTGTGTGTGTATGTGAGAGGGACAGAGAGATTTAGGGCAGGGGGTGGTGGTGGGGACATGCCCAGGGCCACATGTCAAATTAAGTAGCACATTCAGACCTGTGGCTCTAAAAGGTTACCTCCCAAATGTCGTTGGTTTGAATCATTTACCTCTCCCCTCCCTCCCTCTGTTCACATCTACCTTCCAGATATCCTAGATTTGGAATGGCTATCTCAATGTAAGGATCGATTCTGGGAAAGGTATGGAAGGCTTGAGTCTCTGAAAGAGAAAGCCTCCCTCAGACCTTCATCTGTAGCTATGGAAAGTTACAGAACACTAGGCAAATGAACCCAGCAAGGGAATCTTTGGAGTTTCACCTGCTGTTGTTTCTGAGGGTTTTTATTCAGCTTTGGCCTGAAAGCCGATATTCACAGAGTAAGCTCCAGACAACATAATTCCCATCTCATTTTCCTATCATGAGGCTCCAGCTATGCCTGGGGATATATTAGGTATATAGTTCAAACTATCTTGGATTAAATGAAAGGAAGAAGGCTATCTGCTCGGGGCAAAATCCCCATGGGATGTAGCTGTTTTTCTAGCCATAGGAGAAATAAAGTCACCACCAATCTTTTCTATGGCATATACAATTTACAAAGTGCTTTGCACCTATTTTATTAAATAATAAATTTAATATTGCTAAGATCAATTACTACTATGGTCTTCCCTTTGCACAAGAAGACATTTGCTCAGAGAGGTTAAGTAATTGGAAGAGCTGGCTTTGAACCCAAGGACTAGGATTGCCTGCATCATGCTCCCCCAGGGAACACCCTGGGCAGTCTGGTTACCCTGTGCCCATTCACAGGAAGCCTTACCTGTAATTCTTCCCAGCTGGCCATTGTACATCTTTCCAACAAACCCAGCTACGTGGGCTCCTAGACTTACTCCAATCATGTAAATGTCATCCAGAGAAGCTCCTTCTGCCTGCAATTTCAAGAGGTCCATCGTTATAAATTGTGAGGGGCCAAGGAGGTGACAACATCTGGAGAAATTTCCTAACTCTTGACTTTGGAGAAACATTTCTAGGCACCTTATATCCATTATCTTATTGAAATGTCACAACACCACGACAAACTAAATGCTATTCCTTTGATTATACAGATGAGGAGACTGAGCCCAGGGTTGAAGTCATCTGCCCAAGGTCAGGCAGGGAGGGCGCAGGGCAGAATTCAAACCCGTCTGTCCAACTCCACACTTATGCCTTCACCTTTATGCCGTGGTGTCTCCATTCATGTTTCTGCTAGAAGCCAAGCTGAGACATCCTTAAAACCTTCCCAACTGAGAAGGGCAACCAAACATTTAATGAACTCCTTTCTGTCGATGCTGGCTCAGTTAATGAAGTCACCATGGAGAGGGAAGGAAGGAAAGAAAGGGGCGGGGCACACTGACCATAGTCCTGGGCCAGCCATTCATGAGTCATTTTAATATTCACTTTCCTGAAGTCTGTGGCTTAAGTAGGAAGTTGATGTAAAATTTATGTCACCCCTGGCCACAGTGGCCACCAGGTGTGACTCTCTGAAGTAGTCCTGGTGTCAAGTCACTTCTTTTTTTTCATATAAAGGACAGTTCATGAGATAGATTAAATTAAATTAAATTTAAGATTTATTTCATCTTTGTAAGTCTTCTGAAAACATAAATCATACACACAAATCGTTCATCAACCATGTGTATCAGTTTTGGTTTTGGATAATCTGGTCACTAAACTTTTGGCATTTCTAAGAAAAGGAAGAGCTATAGAAGTTGAGGAAACTCTAGGCATTGAAGCCAGGAAACCCCTAGACAGAACCTCTCATACCCATTAGACACCTTTATGTGAGTTAGAAAAAGCTGCCCCTTGCTCAGGACACTTTGCTGTCACTCACTAGAAAATTATCATAATAGACATATAAATCTACAATGTCTACAATGACAATGGTGCTGTCTTAGATGGGTGCCCTGTGCAGTGCACAACCTGTACAACCATACGCATGGGCGTTGCCTCGGGCCCTTCCCTTCACCTTCCCTGGGGCTTATTCAGATTTGCAAAACATTGCAAAAATAGTCCTTCTGGTCACTGTAGTTATCTCTTGGCTTTAAATATCCAGATATTGAGCCAGTTTCAACTTGACCCTGAATCATCTAAGAGAATTCTCGCTTACCAGCATTTGGTCGATAAATTCCTTCAAGACTATTGCTACTTTTCTGGTCTTTCCAGAGGCATGGTTGTATATTACAGTTGTAGCTCCTTGATTCCAATCAACAACAACCACGTTCATGTCATCTACAGAGAGCAAACCCTCTACTAAGTCCTCCATCCAAACTGGAGGAGAGCCTGTCGGTCTGAATCCATGGACAGTGAAGATGGTTTTCTTGGTCACGTTCAAGTTCCCCAAAACTGTGGAGTTGATGGCTTGTGCACAGGTCGGGTTTCTCCTTGTGTAGAGCATCAACTTCACATTTAGTCCCGTTCCAACCACTGCACTGTGAAAGCTCAGTTTGGTAAATGAAGGACATGTTTCATCTGTGTCTGAAAATAAAAATTATATGGCATTGTGACGGTTCTTTCCTTAGTTGGGCATAAAGCAAAAGTGCTGTCCTACACCCTTTGGAGTCCTTTCTATGTGCCTCACGGCACCTAGCAAGAGGCTGGATCTAGTTGAATGAAGTTGCAAAGTCAGACCTGATTCGGAGTACATAAGTAGTAACTTCTTTTTCACTGATAAAACCATTTTTCCAAACCCTACCCTCTTTCAAGGTCTAACCCAAAAGTCACCTCAACGAAGCCTTCTCCGACTCTCCCAGCCATAATTACTGTCTGTCCTTCAACCCAGAACTCCCCAAACCCCTCTATGTGCCACATTGACCGCACAATGAAGACATTTTCAGGGATGTATTATGGGTATTTCTGTACATATGTGTCTATCCCACTAGACCAGTCTCCTTGAAATGGTGTCTTGTAATCTTGTATATCCCTCACAGTGCCCAGCACGTGGTAGAGGACTCAATAACAGAATCTGTGGAGTCCAAGCATCTCTTTCCTTGTCTATAGCACCCACCTGGGACGGTGGTAGAGAACATGATGTGCCTTGCCCTGCACCTTTCAGAAGCATCTGAAACTGTTAACCATGGTGGCCTTTCTTGGGCTCTCTCTCTCCTTCTTTGCTCAAGCACCACCTTTAAGCATATGTCCTGCTGACCAGGCTCTAAGAATGGAAAGGCTGGGGATGTAATGGGAACAGTTTAAGATGAGCTGAAAGTAAGAGAATGTTTTATGGCAGAAAGTAAGAGAGTGCTTAAAAACATGTTATAGGGACACAGGAACCAGCTTGAAGAGGCTTCTGCTGGCCAGATCTGGGATAACTTGAGGACAAAACAATTAAGGAGAGTAATAAATGATAGGCCTTTGAAAACCAGGAATCCATGATTCCATAACAAATAAATACATAAATAAACAAAGAAACAATACCTACATGGAGAAGAGAGGAGGACTCTTACAATATAATGCTGAACGCAAACTGATAAATGTGGAATGCATGCTGGAGTTGAAATTCATCATTTTGCAACCATCATAACAAAGATTGGTTAGGCAAGAATCATCAATGGATGCTAAACTGAGGTTGGGGTGGGGATGTAGATCTTGAGGAGAAGCATGATATTTGTACGGTTTTACAGTGTCTCCCACAGGGACTTCCCTGGTGGTCCAGTGGGTAAGACTCCGTGCTCCCAATGCAGGGGGCCCAGGTTCAGTCCCTTGTTGGGGAACTAGATCCCACGTGCATACCACAACTAGGAAGTCCACACGCCACAACTAAAGATCCCACATGCTGCAACTAAGACCCAGCACGACCAAAATAAATAAATATTAAAAAAAAAATAAAGTGTCTCCTACAGATTGCTCATTAGAGATTAGTGAAGAAACATTAACTGTAAGATTGAGAAAGTGAACAATACCTTGACAAGGTTATCAAACTTGACATCACCAATGAGGAGCAGATGGATATCATGTGCCTATAGCTGTAATGCACTGGGAAGGACACAGCTTCACCTGTGAAGTGTTCTAGTAGGGAATGCATAGCTGGAATCTAACCATGAGGAAAAATCAGACAAACATAAAATGAGGAATATTCTATTTTTTTAAAAAAGAACCTGTATTCTTAAAAAAAAGTCAATGTCATAAATGACAAAGAAAGACTGGAAACGTTCTACATTAAAGGAGACTAAGGCTTCCTTGGTGGTGCAGTGGTTAAGAATCCGCCTGCCACTGCAAGGGACAGGGGTTCGAGCCCTGGTCCAGGAAGATCCCACATGCCACAGAGCAGCTAAGCCCGCGAGCCACAACTACTGAACCTCCACTCTAGAGCCCGCGGGCTGCAACCACGGAAGCCCGCACGCCTAGAGCCCGTGCTCCGCAACAAGAGAAGCCACCGCAGTGAGAAGCCCGTGCACCACAACAAAGAATAGCTTCCGCTCACCACAACTAGAGAAAGTCTGCATGCAGCAACGAAGACCCAATGCAGCTAAAAATAAATGAAAAAAAAAAAAGTAAACCTCTGATCGACATTGGTATCCAGACACAATAATATGATGATCGAGAGGACTATTTTTTAAATTATAATAATAATTATTATTTATTATTATTACTATTATTGTGACCCTAACCATGACCATTCTTCAGGAGAGGGAACAGACTGGGAAGACAGTTGACTTGCAACTGGCCCAAAAAAAGACAAGTGTGCCTTGGGAAACATCTGTTCTGACTTCTTCCAATAAGAATTTAGGAACCATTTGCCCTGGGCCCCTATTCTCAGTGAATCTGCACTTGCACACCCAGGAATTGCTCCTCCCTTATTCTGAGCCTCAGAGTGGCCTTCATCCTGGGGGCTGTACCTTTCCTTCACAACCTGGGTCCATTCATGGATACTTTTACGTGAAACTTCTTGCAAAGGCTCTGGTACTTAGGAGTGAGTGAACTTCCAAAATAGAATGAGCAAAAGAAGCTCAAATAGAAGGTTAGAAATTAAGGAGGCTTTGAAATGCCTCACCCTAGAAAAGATGTGGCTAAAAATTGAGCCCCAAAGTCATATATTCCTCCTTTTACTCTGTACTATCCAGTAGATTGTGCAGTAAAGTATGCTCACAATGTAAATACTGTCTTTTTTTTCCCAGCTTTATTGATATAATTGACAAATAAATTGTGTAAGTTTAAGGGGTACAATGTGATGATTTAATATATATATTAAGAAATGATTACAACAATAAGGTTAGTTAACACATTCACCTCACGTAGTTAACTTGTGTGTGTGCATGTGTGTGTCTATGTGTGTGAGAGGAGAACATTTAAGATCTACTGCCTTAGCAAATTTCAAATATACAATACAGTATTGTTCACTATAGTCACCATGCTGTGCATTAGATGCCCAGGACTTATTCAGCTATGTAAATATTTTCTCCATCTGTTGGCCCCTTTCATTTTTCTCTTCCTGTAGATCACTTGCCCCAGGTGAACACGGACTGAAACTTATCTGGTGCTTGTAGAGCAAGTCGCAGAGTAAATAATTGACTGTTCATTTAGTCATTTTATTGGACAGGAAGAGTCACAGGGTAGGGCTGAGCCTCTAGGTCTTAGCCATCAGTAAAACTGGGTTTTGTTCCTGGTTGTGTGACTGACTCACCAGGTGGCCTGGGGAAATTATGTCATCTTTCACTTGCTACCTACCTGCCCAAGAAACTTATGCGGCGGAGATTAATTGTGAATGAAGTCATACTGGAAAAGATAGAGATCCCTTTCCAAAGAAGGGGACTGCTTAATTACTAGGGTTTGTTCATTTTGAGCCAATTGAGCGATATTATGTCAATGTGTCATAAACCGTGTGTCTGAGTACTTGGAAGGCTCAGAGATGCATCCTGAAGTTTGGGGCCAGAGCTATTTTTCAGCAGAAACTGCCAACTTTAATGACTATGGAATGGTTCAACCAATCTTTTTGGCTTGCTGAGTCCTTACTAGAAGCCTTTAAAACTGACAGTTTCAGAAAAGCAAGAAGGGCAGAACAAATGGATTTTTATTTTTCATTTGATAGAACCACTGTGACTTCAAGTATTTTTAAATGTCTTAGTTATTTTTACAACAGCATTGTGCTCTGGAAAAGGCCATTGCTTTTGCTATGCGGATTCCCCTGTCTCTCTTTTCTTTGGTTTATTCCGTTTATATTTTCTTTCTCATACTGGGATGTTTATAGCCCGTTTTAATTTTTTCTGGCATTGACCTTTATAACTTTAGATGAAACACTTAAATCTCTATTTCATGGGATGTCAAGGTGTAGCCTGTAGGTCAGAAATAGACTACATGCAGAACTGCTCCAGACTTAGCAATATTTATTCAGATTTATTTATCCTCCAACGTGAACTCCTGGCAAGGAGATTTGAGCACCTGGAAACTGTATTTCAGACTGTTGTAGGGCATATTTTTAACTTCTGCCATGTGTCCTGCTGCTGACCTTTGTCAGAACAGTTATCTTTCCTTATTCTGCTCTAGTCCTTGCTTTAGTAACTCGAGACAGCATCTCATGACCCTCTGTTATAAATGATGAGGGCATTAGCACACTCAATACTTCTCCCCTCTACCTCCTGATTTTTATTAGTTATAAAATTACTTTTAGTTCATCTGGTGATTCCTTTTTCAGTTTAAAAATAAAATTTAAGCCTCTATTTCCTAGTGTATCAATCACAGAGAGCTTCTATTCTATTTACTGTATCTATTCTAGCTCCTCATTCCCTACCAAGAAAGATAAGAAAGTCACTGCACTTGTATTGCCTCCTGTATTGTATATCCTCCTTGACCTCTTCTCCAGAACACACACATACACACACACTCACACAAACACTGTCAAAATACAGTCAATCCTCTTTATTCGTGAATTTCATACTTGTGAATTCACCTATGCGTTGAAATTTATTTGTAACACCCCAAAACAAGAATTTGTCACCCCTGCTCGGCATCCCGGTAGTTGGGGTGTGCCTCGTCCAAGGGACACCCACTCCACTCCCCAGGAAGGAGGGCTGCCCCCTCTCTCCTTTTCCCTTAAGTGGTTTCTCTCCCTCCTCTTCCTCTCTGGTGGCAGGTACACCCTGCCACTTGGGGAGAGGTCAGCAGGGGACCTCTGGTTTGCATTAGGAGGAGAAAACGATTTGACCTCCACTTTTCTCAAATCCAGCTATGCCAACAATAAAGCTGATACTTTTAGCCCTGGGTCAAGTTCTCAATTGGTTGAAACCCAGACGGAAGAGGAGTGTGATTGCCACTCAGACCTCAGCAGCAGACTGGGAGCCCTGGAGGGCCAAACCTTTCTTAGTTTTAATAAATAAAAAAATTACATAATATTTAATACATTAAAAGAAGAATGCAGAATATCTGTGATAAAGCACAGCAATAAACACTCTACCTAAGAACTAAAATAAAACCCAAATGTATTTGTAACCCCCTAAATCAATACTTGAGGGGCTTTTCCAGTTATTCACGGCTAGGTGCTGAGTGGCAAAAAATCTGAGTTGCCCCACACATCACTCTCAGCTGAGGTCAAACACGGCGACACTCTGCCTTCTTGTTTCAGCTCTCATAGCAAATGTCCTTTACCTGGCCTCTTACTGCCATGTTTTTTGCTTCTTGTGCCTTTTCTTGGTGATTTCACTGTTTAAAATCCCCCAGACATAGTCCTCAAGTGCTGGCTGGCATTTCTAAACTCATGAAGGCTGTGATGTACCTTACAGAGAAAATGTGAGTATGAGATAAGCTTTGTTCAGGTATGAGTTATAGTGCTGGCCATGAGTTCAATGTTAGCAAATCAACACTATATATTGGGACTTTCCTGGTAGTCCAGTGGGTAGGACTCCACACTCCCATTGCAGGGGGCCCTGGTTTGACCCCTGGTCGGGGAACGAGATCCCGCATGCATGCCGCAACTAAGAGTTTGCATGCCACAGCTAAGGGCCCACATGCTGCAGCGAAGATCCCGTGAGCCGCAACTAAGACGCGGAACAGCCAAAATAAATGAATTAAGTAGATAAATAAATAAATATTTAAAAAACAATATATATTAAATAAGGTGTCTTTCAACAGAAACACACATAAAATAAGATTATGTATTGATCAGTCAACTAAAATGTCATAAGCAGAGGCTCACAGGAACCTAACCCTATATTCCCTCTAAGAGCAGTGGTTCAGTAACTGCTACTTCAGTGCTTCTAGTGCCTTTACAGAACATGAACTACTGTGAATAAAGATGAAGTGTATATAAAAATTATCTTCTGGGACCATATTTCCCTGGCTATGTAGTTTTAGTTCTATAATATACGAGACTATTGCTCACAGTGAGTCCTTTTCCTAGCCTTCTCCATTCACCCCTGGGTGACTGGCTCTTGCTGTCTTTTCAAGACGGGCTAGTGGATGGTCCTTCACCCATCCCCAACTCTGCTCATGGGATGAGAAACTTGGGTGGGGGACAGAACCAGCCTCAGGAATGAGCTGCTCTTTGCTTAACCCTCAGAGGCTCTGGGGCTGGTAGAAACTCTTGGTTTCTTCAATAGGACAATTTTATCATTTTGCTTTGTTCGATTGTTTGGAGACATTCCTGGATGCAGTTTGGTTAAAGTTGACTCTTTTTTTTCAATTAAAAAAAAAAGTGGCTAGTGGGTAATATAGTTCCTAAGTTTATTCATATCTGTAAATGAATTCCTTGGCCTAAATGATGCCCTGGCTTTAAATAATACGCTTTTCTACTTCCTTCTTGTGTTGAATTCCACTCCAGAGAACTTTTCCCCTTAAATGTTACTTGTCTTTTTCCTACCACAAACTTGAAGCATTCTTTCCTTTTCTGAAATAACTTCCCCAACTAGCACAGAAGCTCCAGGATGACTGATCTATTTGTCCGTTTATCCATTCTTACGTTCCCAGTGCCAAGAAGAGCACCTGGCTTGGAATTGGCTTCAATAAATGTTTCCTGAATAAATGAATATCAACCTGTTAACACATTATTCAGCCATTCAGAATGAGCCATATAAATGCTATAAGGAGTGTATGATGTAATGTTTATAAAATAAATGAAGTATGAAATGGCACATGCATTATGATTGAAACTATATAAAAATATATCTGCAGGTAACAGGCCTGGAAAATCATATGCAAACAACAATGGGTCATACACTCCACTTCCAATGTTCTTTGTTTAAAATTGCCTCAGGTTATTAACGCTTTTCCTCTCAGAATTAATAACATTTTAAAAAGAAAACATTACACATCTTATTTTGGACCATGTTACAAATTAGTTTAAGCTCCTCTGAGGGCAGGCACTGTATTGTTTTTAGTTTAGTATTGCGTCCCCAGCACCAAGCTCAGGAACTTGTCTTGTCTTTGGGCCTGAAATTCTCAGGCAATTTGGAGAACATGCAAGGACTAGATATATGTGAATAGCAAATTTGTTAAATTGATTCACCCTCATAAATATAGTTCTTTACATTTTACTTTATGTTGGTATTACTAAAATGATTAACTACTATGTATGCCTTCAGAAAGCAAACCTCTTGTTGGTTATTTTGCTGTTTTGTTACAAAGTCAAGTTTGCTTAGAGGTAGTATTAACAGCCCAATCAAGAACCGCAGAACGTGTTAAACTGGTTTCTAAACCTTAACCTCTTCTACTAGAGTCTATTTGAAACAGGAGAAACTCTGCCTTTCTTCTTCAGACTACTTTGAAATTCAATCCCTCTGAAATGCTGTTTCCTGTTGACAACTGGAAAATTACAATTGGATGGGTGATGTCTGCCATCCAGTGATGAATTCAGACCCCTATGTAGGGCAGGCCTGATTATCATTTACTGTCTTCCCTCTGTTAAATTAAAAGAAACATATTCAAGTAGGATGTCAGGGAAATCTGGCTATAGCATCTTCAGATATAACGTATTTGAGCCTGAGATATTTTCTTATAATCCAGTGCATGACTGCCCATGGGCCAAATCCAGCCATGCTCATTAGCATACTGCCTATAGCTGTTTTCCTGCTATAAGGCAAAGATGAGTAGTTTAACAGTGACCACTGGCCCACAAAGCTGAAAATATTTACTATATGGCTCTCTACAGAAGTTTGCCAACCCTGGTCTAATGTCTTAAACAAAAACACAACACAATTTTGGAAAGAGCTTGGGTTTTGGAGACAAACCTAGGTTTGTGGTTCAATTCCATTGCCTACTAGCTATGTGACCTCTGGTAATTAATTACCCAACCTCTCTAGGTCTCAGTTTTGCATGTATAAAATGATCATAATAGTGCCAATCTGTCAGGCGGTGCTTTGCAGAGCCATATTGAGCCCAAGGCAAAAGAAAAACCACACCATATAAATATACATATTTATATAAATATATATTTATCAAAATATCCTCCCATATTTTGAAATAAGTGAAAAATAGACCTTCATTATTTAATCTGTTCATACACCATCGTCAACCCTTATAAACCGCCTAGCAACGAAGTGAGTTGTCATGGACTCAGGAATTCCAGCCAAGTAGAGATGATTTTTCCTGTTGTACAATAACACAGACTTGTAAAACAATCAATATCTTATTAAAATTTTTGACATTTTGTTCATCATATATTCACAATGATTTTTGATCTTTTAAAAATATTGCATTAAAATATCATCTATGCATTATAATCTGCATTATTAATGATATGCAGATTATTGTTTGCATTAGACATTAAATGGTAGTAAAATGTTATTTATATATATATTAAAATATCACAAAAATAAAATATTTTTATTGCATTAAAAAGTCATAAATATGACTGATCTTGATGACGATTTTGGTGTCCCTTCCACCCTTAAATTTTGCACCTCGTGAGTGCCTCACTCGCCTCACTGTAATCCCAGCCCTGCCATCAGGACTGACGTGAGAATGAGAGAAAATGCCTATGAAGTATCTAAAGCATTACATGATACATAATAGATGCCAAAAAACTAGTAATTGATGATGATGTTGATGATAAGTTTGGTTAATAGTATTGATCTTTTAGGGTTGTTATGAAGACTAAATAAAATAAGTAAATCACAGTGTGGGATATGATATAAAATAAGTGCTCAATAAATTCCTTCCTTCCATCATTTTTTTTTTTTGGCTGTGTTGGGTCTTGGTTGCTGCGCGCGGGCTTTCTCTATTTGCAGAGAGCAGTGGGTTACTCTTTGCTGCGGTGCACGGGCTTCTCATCGTGGTGGCTTCTCTTGTTGCGAAGCATGGGCTCTAGGCGCATGGGCTTCAGTAGTTGTGGCTCATGGGCTCTAGAGCGCAGGCTCAATAGTTGTGGCACACGGGCTTAATTGCTCTGCCGCCTGTGGGATCTTCCCGGACCAGGGCCCGAACCCATGTTCCCTGCATTGGCAGGCGGATTCTTAACCACTGTGCCACCAGGGAAGTCCCCCTTGCATCATTTTAGTTTCCTTAATCCAACCAAGGATTTGGAAAAGGGAAGCTTTATTAGCCAGTATACAGGTGACAGTGCTTCTCCCTGGCCAAAGAACTGTGTTTGTTTCTGGCTGTGTCATTAACAAGGTAAACAAACAACCTATTTGGGTCATCAGTTTTCTCATATTAAAATGAGGTGTTGATTCCTCATTCCTTAGCCATTTAGCTAACTCTAGCATTCCTTTTAGAAATGAAATTCTAAGATCTGCAAACTAACTTATTTGAAGGGATGCCTCTTGCATCTACTTAAGAAAACAAATTTCCAGGACTTTCTTACAGACAAAAGATAACCCTAATCTAAAAAAATTAATATATCAAGAAATTTCCTTTTTCTTAAATTTTAATTAAAAGACCTGAAAATAACCATACTTTACTCTTGTAATTAGAATGTTGGTTAGATAGGTGTTTTCTCACCTTTATATCAAGCAGGGTGTTTTTGCTATTAAATACCTGTTAGTTAACAAACATAGTTCCACATGCTACGATAAGGATGAGTCTTGAAAACAATACAATAAATGAAAGATGCCAGTCACAAAAGACCACATATTATATGACTCTATTCATATGAAATGTCCAGAATAGGGAAATCTATAGAGACAGAAAGTAGATTAGTGGTTGCTTAGGGCTGGGGTATGGGAGGAGATGGAGAGATGGGGTACAATAGTTAAAGGGTACTGGGTTCCTTTTTGGAGTCATGAAAGTGTTCTAAAATTGACTGGTGACAGTTGCACATATATGTGAGTATATAAAAAAACACTTTAAGTGGGTGAATTGTATGGTATGTGTTTTATATCTCAATAAAACTGTTTCTTAAAAATGGCTCCTGTAATTTCATGGAAAGAGTGAAAAAAAAAAAAGACGAAAAGTCTTTTGGAAGTGACTGGGCAGAAGTTTCCCTTTTTCTGTCGCAATCAAATCAGGCTCCCAGTTTTCCAATTTGTTTTCTTTCCCCTTGGAAACTGAGGTTGATAGACCTTCATTTTCTACCACTGAAGGCTAAATAAGGCACCCCTGCCCCTCCGCCACCCACTCTGGTCAGTCCGTTGGCTGTGAGGGAGGGATTGTAGCTGTTCCTGTGCAAAACAAATCACTCTTATTCTCAGACTTAGGGATTAATACAGCTGTTATTCTGTTTTACCTTTACCACATAAAATTGGGTTGGTTAGACAAAATGCCCTCTTGGTTGGAAAGATTATCCCTAGCTTTTATCCACCAGCTATGTTTCTTTAGGCTACAGCCAAGAAAACAGGGAGACAGTTGTTTCCCTAGATTGACTTATTTTATATGAGTCCCAGTTGGATAGAAAAGTGTGATGCCCTCAGACTGATCACTGACAACCTTGCTTCCTTTCTGATGAAACTTCCAAGGGATCCTTTGACTCTGTATTCGCAAGACACACTGCCCTGCAGCTAAATGAAGCTGCCCATGCTATCTCAGAGTCATGCTCAGTTCTGGCTTTTTAGCTTCTACCTGCCTTTGGAGGAACTGATTTCAGCTCCCACAACTCTGATTGGGGGAAAACTCCTGCAGAAAGAGGAAACTCCTCATTCATATCCAAAGAGGTGTCTGTGAAGAGAGAAGATGGAATTGTAGATAGAAATAAGCCACCAATGAAGCAATTGTGAGTGGGCGAAAAGAGAGATGGTTTTGAGATTCTATGAGAGTCAATGAGCAAAACCTCTCAATATGGCCGAGTCAGTTTATTAAACATGAAAGTATCAGTTTCTCTCAGACCCATGGTTGGTGAAGTTTAGTCTACTAATCTCCAACCCCCAGTGACAGCGGTGAAATTCCACCTAATTTCACCTTGCTGCCTCATATCCAGTCAGGAAGTACAACAAGCAGGGCCCTGACTCACACTTCTTTCATGTCAAGTTTTGGGCTCTGAGGTGGGCTCAAGCTCTCATTCTCCCCACCTCCAAACATGACGCAAATGTGTATGAATAACTTCTTTAGAGCAGAGGTCCACAGACAGGTATATTGACTCCATGCAGCCTGAAAATATTTACTGAGATTCAGACCTAGATTAAGGGATACACTGTTGAGTATTTTGCCTGCCGGTGGTGGATGCCGGTCAGTGCCCAGGACACACAGCTCACCACACGTTAACTGATGGAGTTAGGAGCTTTCCAGAAACCCACGTCTGAGCACACTCTTAGGCTTGCCTGAAAACACTGTTCTGCAGGAACTTCCCAAAGTCTCAGAAATAAACACCTCTTTAGCCCAGAAACTTTGACTTGGAGAGATTAGAAAATGAGCTGGACTCCTACTTTGAAGAGAGAAGGAGAAGGGGGAGGTGACATGTCCCTACAATGAAATTCTATTGATTTTTTTTTCATCTGAAAAGTTTATTTTTTTTTATGCAGAGAACCACACTGAATTTGGCACTAAAAATCCATCCTGAGCCAGATTGTGACGGGTTCACAGTTGGCCAGAGCCAAAACTGCTGGAATATCTTTGTTTCTCTTTTACCCAAGGCAGAGACAGGCAAGAAGCGTACAGGCCAAATACCCTCTTGGTTGGAAGGACATCTTTGCTTTTAACCACCAGCTTGGATTTCTTTAGGATATAACCCAGAAAACAAATGAGATGCCTGATTTCCTCACTCTCATCTCTTAATCATGTGCATAAATACGCACATTCACACCCCACCCCCTCACTCACCTTTGTCTCCTCTGTGTTGGAGAAGGATGAGTCACACACACACACACAGAGTCATAAATCAATCTGAAGAGAGCTTCCAATATCCGAGGAAACAATTCTCTCTCTAGTTTTGGCACTGAGCTATTTTCTCTAGGAAAATATCTACCTAGTTTTACACAAGTTGCCACAGGACAAAATATCGATGGCAGAGTAACTTTTAAAAATTCTTACGACAGAGACTACTCTGGTGATGCAGTGGTTAAGAATTCGCCTGCCAATGCAGGGGACACCGGTTCAAGCCTCAGAGCAACTAAGCCCGTGCACCACAACTATTGAGCCTGCGCTCTAGAGCCCACAAGCCACAGCTACTGAGCCTGCGCACGCCTAGAGCCCGTGCTCCTCAACAAGAGAAGCCACCGCAATGAGAAGCCCACACACTGCAACAAAGAATAGCCCCCGCTTGCTGCAACTAGAGAAAGCCCGCACGCAACAAGGAAGACCCAACGCAGCCCTAAATAAATAAATTTTAAATAAATAAGTAAAATACTTATGACAAGCAGCCTTAATTTAGAAGAATACTTATCAGCCTGTGTTCCTTGAACCACCTACAAACTGAAAAACCTTGCGAGTTTGTTTGAAATGCAGATTCCAGGACCTCACCCCAGACCCAGAGTTTGGATCTCTGGAGATAGAGTCTCTGCATTTTTTACCAAATTCCCCAAATGATTCCAGTGCACACTAGAGTTTGCTAGCCATTGCTTTGTACGCTAGTAAGAGTACGGCAAACATTCCTATCATGATTTCACAAAGGTTAGAACAACAAAATAAAAATCTCTGAAAGTAAGTGACCTGTATTCTTGGGATTTCAGAGTCACATCTTAATCACTCGCTAATTTTTGGACTGCAAGCCAAGGAAGGGAAAAACAAAAAGTCAATGTATTTGTGATCAATACTTTCTGCATATTATTCAACACCCTCCCCCAAGAAAGTTCTCAGTTCACGGTTTTGCAGATACTGAGAAGTACGGATTTAGCTTACAGCTATAATTATGTTTTTTATATTTTTTCTTTCTAGCTATGGAAGTTTATTGTGATGTATATCTATCTGCTTAGATTCTATCATGCAGCAGTGGGTCTTATGGAATGACTTAAAACAAGACTTTACTGATGAGATAACATTAAGTAAAAAGGCAGGTCAATGGTTACCAGGGGAAAGGTTGGGGAGGGATAAATTAGGAATTTGAGATTAACTGATACACACTACTATATATAAAATAGATAAACAAAGACCTATTGTATAGCACAGGGAACTATATTCAGTATCTTGTAATAACCTACAATGGAAAAGAATCTGAAAAAGAATATATATATATATATACATATATATATATATATATGAACTGAATCACTTTGCTGTACACCTGAATCATTGTAAATCAACTATACTTCAAATTTTAAAATTAATTTAAAAATACATTTTTTTAAAAAGGTGGGTCACAAAAAATTAATTTCCAGCTTTTTAAACTGAGATATGTAATGGGAGGCTGGAAGAAAGTACTCACAAATTACCATCAGGTTTTTGTGTTAAGGTTAGTTCCCACTCCCCTTAAGCTATCCCTAAATTTATTTTATTTTTTAAAATTTTAGGGACTTCCCTGGCAGTCCAGTAGTTAAGACTCCGTGCTTCCACTGCAGGGGACAAGGGTTCTATCCCTGGTCCCCTCAGGGGCCGGGGATCCCCCATGCCTCGCGAACCAAAAAAAATTATTTTTTAAGTGATAATACACACAAACTTTAAAACGTTGAATTCTCAATTTAAAATATCATCACTAGTTTAATTTTAACTTACTATTAAATCAACTTCAAAAGCACAAATTAAGAAAAAGTTATTTATAAGCCTGAAATCCTAATACAACTATATTAATTTTCCATTTTCCTTCTAAACTTTATTTACAGGCATACACACATGATTTTTGCATAGTTGTAATCTTAGTTTATCTACAAAATTGAGTTCTGCTTTTTTGACTTTGCATTATGTTATAAACATGTTTGCACATTTCTGCATAGCTTCAGTATTATTTTAATGGCTACATATTTTTAAAAGTTGTTACACTGTACTTTATCCATTCCTGTATGTAGGAACATTTCTGCTGTATCTAGTTTTAACTTATTATAAATAACAGAGTTAGAATCATTCTTTGTATATAGGTTCTTTGTTTTTCTTTTACAAGATATTTCTTTAGAACAAATTCCCAGCAATGGTTTTACTAGTTTCAAAGGGCATGAACATTTTTATGGGTCCTAATATATAACATACTTCCCTTCAGAAAAACTGTACCAGTCTTCATTACAATAAACTATGTGAAAAAGTACTGGATTCCTAAAAAGCTGAGAAGTGTTGAGCTTTTCTTTAAAAAAAAAAAAAAGCATTTCACTTTATTTTTATTACCTTGCTGTGTACATTACTGTTTTAATTTTTATTTCTCCATTATGATTAACAATTTTAAGTAATCAATATGCCAGGCACCATTCCAAGAGGTTTACACATATAAAATCATGTTTTTTTAAATAAAAATAATTTAAGTAAACACGATGCATGAAAGCTGTAAAAACCTGTCCTCTCTGTATTAGATATTATAGTAAAATAAAATTTAAAATTCTCAGAAAATAAATGATCTTATTTCATAGAAGTGGAAAGGCACAGAAAAATGAACTATGAAAGAAAAAATACTAGATTTTTCGGCATATTTAAGTTTTGTACATCAGAAGAACAAGCTAATTCAAAGGAATAATCGTTTCTTTTACTACTGAGGAAAAATAAAGTTTTTTCAGAATTCAAAACTTCACTTAATCCATATCTTCTTTCCTGAAAAATCACTGTGTGAAACTTAAAAAGTCCAGTGAAGGAACTGGGATGATAAAATGACAGTTATACTAAATATTTTTTAAATAATTAAGAAAACCATTCAATATATGACCAACCTGATCTCACCAAGCACATCAAACTGATGAGGAAGTATAATCTCAGCATATGGAAACTGGAGACAGTGTGTGTCGCATTCACAAGAAGAATGATTTCCTTCCCAGTCTTAGACTTTCCCCTCAGAGAGAGCTCAGATAACTAACCCAGAGGTGTGGTGACAACAGGAAGCTCCCAAGAGACTGCAGGCAGGTCCCAACCCTTTCAGGATATGTGACTCCTCCCCTTTTCAATAAAAGGTCAGGTACATTTCTGCTTACACAATTTTATGCACATCTTGATATTATGTATGTGCAGAATGATGAGTTCAAAATAGTTTCATTCTTTGTGGGCGTTTGGCTTGGTGTGTTGAAATCAAGTGTGATTTGAGACATTTTCCCCTCTTGTTTTTGTGAATGAAACAAATCCAGTTAGTCTTCTGTTGACCTGTGTATACAAAACTACTTTTTGTGTTTATTTACACACTTATTTCTCAGAG
Organism: Aethalodelphis obliquidens; assembly: GCF_003676395.1. Classification (NCBI taxonomy): domain Eukaryota; kingdom Metazoa; phylum Chordata; class Mammalia; order Artiodactyla; family Delphinidae; genus Aethalodelphis; species Aethalodelphis obliquidens. The sequence goes on along the minus strand of NW_020837945.1, from coordinate 81,546,177 downwards.
GGCAGTCTTCAGATTTTATTAAGAACATTTTAAGTCTAATCAAGTACCTATATTTGTAAAAATATGCTTTAGATTAAAGGCAACTTTTTTTTTTTTTTTTTTTTGCGGTACGCGGGCCTCTCACTGCTGTGGCCTCTCGCGCTGCGGAGCACAGGCTCCGGACGTGCAGACCCAGCGGCCATGGCTCACGGGCCCAGCCGCTCCACGGCATGTGGGATTCTCCTGGACCGGGGCACGAACCCGCATTCCCTGCATCGGCAGGCAGACTCTTAACCACTGTGCCACCAGGGAAGCCCTAAAGGCAACTTTTTTTTTTTTTTTTTTAAAAGGCAACTTTTAAAATGGTATTATATATCTTTATTTTTATTTTTTCCCATCTCTCTCTTAGTTCTTCTTCCTCCTCCCCCTCCCCTTTCTTCCCCTCCCCCTTCTCCCCTCCCCTCCCCCTCCCCCCCCCCCCCCCCCCCCTCCCCCCCCCCTCCCCTCCCCTCCCCTGCCCCTCCCCCTCCCCTCCCTTCTTCCTCCTCCCCTTCTTCTTCTCCTTCTTCTCCTTCTTCTTCAAGGAAAAATAGATGAAAAAGCTTTAAATAGAGAACTAGGCCTGAATCCATCCACCTCAAATTTGGAAGTAACTGAATTTGTGCTCCATAGCTACAAGGTAATTTAATTCTCTCTCTGGTAGAAGTACTTGCAACACTTACTCAGGCTTGTGATGGTGGTCCGAAGAACTGAAAAATAGATGAATAAACACAGAAACAACTTAAGAATACATTTTCATAGGCAAAACATAGGCAAAAAGCATAGGCAAAGCATAGGCAAAATTCACTAGTCATTTAGCATTGTTTATGAAGTGACAGCATCTCTCATATAAGTTTATCAGTTTTCTCATATAAGTTTGAGAAATTATATGAGAAATTATACTCATATAATTCTCTGCGCCTGCACCCCATTCCTTGTAGGAAGTGGATTCTAGCAATGCTCTCCAAGTAATCAGTACATCAGTATCACTGGGGGAACTTTTAAAAGTATTGTATATGGATTTCTGTGTCACACCTCAGACCTAATGAATGCCAAGACTCCCTACCAGTGGTCCACTGACCTGTGTTCAAATCCCATGTCTTCTACTCACTAGTTGAGTGGCCTTAACCAAAACATTTAAGTTCTCTAACTCTTCGTTTTCTCCACTGTAGAATGAAGATGATAAAACTACACATCTCACCACGTTGTTATATGGATTAAATGAGATATTGTAAGTCAAGTTCTTGGCACTGTGCCTACTACCAAGGGTAAGTGCACTCACCACTTGGTAACTATTGTTATTACCTAACTGGTCACACAGTCACCTTTCCCTCCCCTCAGAAGGCCACACAGTTCTAAGAAGGATTAGGTGGACAAGCTTTGTGGGAATGTAGGAAGGAAGAGGACCTTTTAGCAGTGATGTTTCAGGTGAATAATTTTAGCCACCGCTTGTCTGTTTTGGTATTTTGTCTCCTGCTTGGAGAAATAAATTAAGGATACATAAATAAGAAAACCAAATAGGTGGCCTGTTAGTTTTTCTTTTTCTCAATTTGCAGTAAGCTTTACTAATTTGAAAACAGCTGCCCTCTGGAACAAATGGAGAATTGTTTCACATTCTGTTAGGAACGTGTTATGGAATGCATTGCCCCTGTTGGCTCAGTGTACTTGCCTGATAAAATTTGTTGAATTCCTATCAGTTTTAGTACCATGCCAAATGTTTATCTAGACAGAGTCAATGTACATTTTTCTGGAAACTAGCCAATTATAGGAATAAGAATCATTTCCGTTGGGAGGCCTCTTTGTGTTACTATTAATGATTGTCCTGCTGGGGGCACAGAAAGTCCCCTAACTTCCTAGCTGTGTGCTCTCTTCTACTTCCAGCATTCAGGACAGCACAAGAATCAGTGGGAGAACTCATCCCCTCTTTTTTGGGTAGTGAAAAATATCAAATATAAAAAAACATAAAACATTCTAAAGGATTGGGGGAGGAGTGAGGAAGGGCTGAACAGAAAATGGGTGATAAAGGGTTAGCACAAGGAGTCTTTGAGAGGTGGATTACTTCCTTCTCTTGATTGTAGTGGTGATTACAGGAATCTACACATGTGATAAAGTTGCTTAGAACCCCTCCCCCCCAATACACACACACAAATGAGTGCATATAAAAGCGGTAAAATCTAAGTAAGGTCTATGAATTGTATCAAAGTCGATTTTCTGGCTTTGATAGTGCAATTTCTGATAGTTTTTTGATAGTTTGATTTTCTGGTTTTGTAACTTCTTATATAAGATGTTACAATTGTGGGAAACTGGGTGAGTGTACAAGGGACATGCCTGTACTATTTTTCAACTTCCTATGAACCGATAATTATTTCCAAATAAAAGGTTTTAAAAATTCCAAATGATCTGCCAACTCCTAACCATTTGAATGATAACATTTATTCAAAGGTATTCTAAGGAAAACCATTTCTTCATTTCTCATCAGCTAGATAAGAATGAATAATGGTCAGTTTTCTCAGTACTATGACCCTGATAAATGACAACTCAGGAACATTAGAATTTTCCTCATTTCCAGTTTAGTATTATGTACTGGCTTTTTTTTTTTAACCTAGAAATCACTTGCTACAGAGAGCACTGTAGAAAGAGGCAGGTAAGCTTCCAAACAGAGGGACAGGAAAAACAGGTATGGAAGTGTAATGGAACAGAGGGGAGGTGGTTTTATAACTCTCCTTGACTTCAACAGTCAGAAAAGTTGAACTGTGTCCCCTCCCGCCCTGGTGTAGGGCTCCAAGCTGGTATATGACTCACTATAATGGCCTTTTGTCTTTTCATCTGCATCAGTGGCCCTGCAGTTTCTCACTTGAGGTCCAGGTTTGGAAAGATAAGTCTGTTTCCTTGAGTCATATTCTATAAGGAGATCAGGGTAACTTTCTCCAAATCTATGTATTTGTTTAATTTCATTAAAAAATATACTTATTTGCTTATTTCTTTGGCTGCACTGAGTCTTAGTTACAGCATGCAGGATTTTCGTTGTGGATGTGGGATCTAGTTCCCTGACCAGGGATCAAACCTGGGCCCCCTGCATTGAGAGCATGGAGTCTTAAACGCTGGAACACCAGGGAAGTCCCTGTTTCATTTCTTCATTCCTTCATTTATTGAATATTTCTTGAGCTTCCATTAAAAATATAATAAGGAAAAAGTAGGAGATGGCTCCTTCCCTCAAGGAGACAGACACAGCACTACCACTACTACTACTTCTACTGCTATTACTACTACTGCTGCTGCTACCACTACTACAATGCAATATAATATAGAGATTTGGGTACACATTCCATAGGGGAACTGAGGAGAAAGCAGTGAGGTGCTAGGAATCCCAGGGAGGAGCCACTGGAAAAGTTTCACACAGGAAGAGTCTTTTTTTTTTTTTTTAACATCTTTATTGGGGTATAATTGCTTTACAATGGTGTGTTAGTTTCTGCTTTATAACAAAGTGAATCAGTTATACATATACATATGTTCCCATATCTCTTCCCTCTTGCATCTCCCTCCCTCCCACCCTCCCTATCCCACCCCTCCAGGCGGTCACAAAGCACCAAGCTGATCTCCCTGTGCTATGCGGCTGCTTCCCGCTAGCTATCCACCTTACGCTTGGTAGTGTATATATTGAGCTGGGTTTCAAAGACTAGGCAGCAGTTTACGAGGTGAAGAAGGAGGAAGCAAGGCATTCCAGGCAGAGGGAATGAACTTGGAGGCATAAAAGAAGTGTGGATTGAGAGTTCGGTGTGTATGAATAAGAAATGATAAAGTAATTTGAAGACAGGTTGTGAAGAACTTTATGTCATGCTTAGGATATTGGCTTTTTATCTTCAAGACAATGGGAACTAGATTTTTTTCTTGTTCACCTATTTATATGTTAATGTATTACTATTACTTAATAATACAAACAAATATAAATATATGATCATATATAATAAATGTAATAAATAATATAAATATAAAATAATATATTTATGCTAACTTACTAACATTATTATGTGAATAATTTTTTTGGTAGTTCATTACAAAAAAAGAAAGAAAATGTCTACATACTACTTTTCTGGCCTAAGAAGTATTTTTCATTGAATAGAGCTACTTTGTTTTAGAAAGCATGACTTCCTTACAAACAATGTATTGAACAAAATCAGTGCAAGTCCACTGCTCTCAGTAACCGCTTGTTTTTGGAGTGCTGCTCAGAACATTTCAAAGAGAGACTGCTCTAGCAAGGCCTTGCACAATGGCAAGACAGAGGCAAAATGCTTTTTACTTACTAAAATTTCATTAAGAAAAAAAGATCAACAAAAATTTCAGGGGAATGTTCAATACTTAAAGTCCATTGGTACCATGTTTTTTAGATTTACTTGGACCTTAAACTGTTGTTTTAAAATACTGATATTAGAGTCTGGTTTTTACTTTTTTTTTTTTTTTTTTTTGGTTTTTACTTTTATTTAGCTGGCTTCCCAAGCATTTGTCTTGAGAATTCTGCACCTTCATTGGACAGTTATTCCCTGGAGCATGCACACAAAGTTCTCTGTGCAAGACTCTATGGAAAAGTCTACTCCTGGCATTTGGAAGGTCTATCCTTGTGACTTATGGCTTGGGCATCCATTTGGAACCATTGTGAACAATTTGAGGGGCTCACGCTGTCTAAATTAAGAGAGTATTTCTTACCAGGTGGCTTCCTCCTCTTCTGCCTGCACCTCACTTTCAGCTGCTCCCAGAGATACCTGTCTCTCTTTTTGAGGTTCTCCCTAGGGCCATCCAAAGTAAATTTTAGCGTTGCCACATATTTTAAGTCAGACTTACTCCAAACAAACCTCCCAAATTTGGTGAAAGTCAACCAAACCATTTTTAGTGATTCAGTAACAGAAAACTAGAAATGTAACTTATAAATTACTTTCCTTAATAAATACGAACAACAGGGCTTCCCTGGTGGCACAGTAGTTAGGAATCCACCTGCCAATGCAGGGGACATGGGTTCGAGCCCTGGTCCGGGAAGATCCCACATGCCGCGGAGCAGCTAAGCCTGTGAGCCACAACTACTGAGCCTGCGTGCCACAACTACTGAAGCCCGCACGCCTAGAACCCATGCTCCACAACAAGAGAAGCCACTGCAGTGAGAAGCCCGCGCACCGCCAGCGAAGAGTAGCCCCTGCTCGCCAAAACTAGAGAAAGCCCGCGGGCAGCAACGAAGACCCAACGCAGCCAAAAATAAATAAATAAATAGACAAAAAAAAATTAAAAACAATAATATAAATTTACCTTCCTTAACAACAAAAACAAAAAGCAACAAAAGAACAACAATGACAACAAAAGACAGAAAAAGAGAGATCCTAAAAATACATAGAAGGACAGGGTAGGGCTTCCCTGGTGGCACAGTGGTTGAGAGTCCGCCTGCCGATGCAGGGGACACGGGTTCGTGCCCCGGTCCGGTAAGATCCCACATGCTGCGGAGCGGCTGGGCCCGTGAGCCGTGGCCGCTGAGCCTGCGCGTCCGGAGCCTGTGCTCCGCAACGGGAGAGGCCACAGCAGTGAGAGGCCTGTGTACCGCAAAAACAAAAAAAAAAGGACAGGGTAGAAGAAGAGGCAGCTATTGCAATGATGTGAGAAATGATCAGGCCCTGAAAGACAGTGATTTTGATGGGTTTGTGTTACTGAGTTGGTCTAATTGATCTCGGAGAGACAGCAGTGAGCAGTCCTGAAGAGAGATCTTAGTTCCCTGCCCAGGAATTGGACCTGGGTAGCCTGGATGAAAATCAGGAATCCTAGCCGCTAGACCACCAGGGACTAGAGGCTAGAAAGAAAGTGGCCCTGGCCCTTTCCCCCAGTTGAAAGCAAGAATGTTTCAAGGAGGCAAAAACTGTAAAAATAGGTACGAAGTTTATTATTAGAGACACAGTACAAGGTATGGGAGAGCACACAGAGCATAAAGTTTGTTTATTTAAGACAGAAACTAGGCAGAAATACATACCCAGAGAGAAAGCTTATGGCCATCCTGAACAAAGAGTGTAGTAACGAGGTGATTTAAATTAATATTTAAATAGGACAGTCCTTCCAGGTCTTTGTTTACCTTTGGCTAATTATCTTGTTTCTTTTTTCACACCTGACTGGTCCTAGGACCCTCCCCAACATGTGTGTGCAACTTTAAAAAAAAATTTTATTTATTTATTTTTTTGTATAGAAATGTTTTATTTTTTGAATTTTATTTTATTTTTATTTTTTTATACAGCAGGTTCTTATTAGTCATCCATTTTATACATATTAGTGTATACATGTCAATCCCAATCTCCCAATTCATCCCACCACCACCCCCCTGCCGTTTTCCCCCCTTGGTATCCATACATTTACATGGACACCTACATCTGTGTCTCAATTTTTGCCCTGCAAACCGGTTCATCTGTACCATTTTCTAGGTTCCACATATATGCATTAATATACGATATTTGTTTTTCTCTTTCTGACATACTTCACTCTGTAGGACAGTCTCTAGATGCATCCATGTCTCTACAAATGACCCAATTTCATTCCTTTTTATGGCTGAGTAATATTCTATTGTATATATGTACCACTTCTTCTTTATCCATTTGTCTGTCGATGGGCATTTGGGTTGCTTCCATGACCTGGCTATTGTAAATAGTGCTGCAATGAACATTGGGGTGCATGTGTCTCTCTGAATGGTGGTTTTCTCTGGGTATATGCCCAGTAGTGGGATTGCTGGGTCATATGGTAATTCTATTTTTATTTTTTAGGGAACCTCCACACTGTTCTCCATAGTGGCTGTATCAGTTTACATTCCCACCAACAGGGCAAGAGGGTTCCCTTTTCTCCACACCCTCTCCAGCATTTCTTGTTTATAGATTTTCTGATGATGCCCATTCTAACCAGTGTGAGGTGATACCTCATTGTAGTTTTGATTTGCATTTCTCTAATAATTAGTGATGTTGAGCAGCTTTTCATGTGCTTCTTGGGCATCTGTATGTCTTCTTTGGAGAAATGTCTATTTAGGTCTTCTGCCCATTTTTTGATTGGGTTGTTTGGTTTTTTTCATATTGAGCTGCATGAGCTGTTAGTATATTTTGGAGATTAATCCTTTGTCAGTTGCTTCGTTTGTAAATATTTTCTCCCCTTCTGAGGGTTGTCTTTTCGTCTTGTTTACTGTTTCCTTTGCTGTGCAAAAGCTTTTAAGTTTCATTAGGTCCCATTGGTTTATTTTTGTTTTTTATTTCCATTACTCTAGAAGATGGGTCAAAAAAGATCTTGCTGTGATTTATGTCAAAGAGTGTTCTTCCTATGTTTTCCTCTAAGAGTTTTGTTGTTGTTATGGTTGTAAAGAGATATTTACTGGGACTCTTGTATAGAAAGGACAAGCTCAAGAAGGAACATGGCAGAATTACAAGATTATGAAAGCCACGGTCCAGGAAAACCTGGACCAAGGAAGCACTCTTTAAAAATCTTGAGTATGGTAGTACTTTGTATAGCACATAATAAATTTATAGAACTTACTATTTGAGGATGGTAGTAGAAATACCTCTTTTTTTTTTAAATGGTACAGTTAATACTTTGAATGTGAGAGACACACAAAGCTATTAACAAAGTTGAAATATATCTAATCGAATCCTGGAACAGATGGAGTATCTGAGCATCCATATCCCTAAGATCAAGGCAAAAGCTTTAAACAGTCATCCAACAATTCAGTGTAAACCAACACATTTTTTTAATATCCTGAAAGCAGAGTTTTTTACCTTAATGGCTGATTACACCTGGGAAATTGTACCTGCCTTAATAGTCTGCTTCATCCACTTTACTTCGGGTTGACTTTGCCTTACAGAAAGCAACCATTAAAGTTTATTTTCCCTTGCCAAAGATTTTAAAAGTAGTCAAGCATTATATACAAATACAGAAAGGCCTATGCCAAGTTAACAAATGAAAATTTTAACTCAAAATGAGCTATGCACACTGACAGTAAGTGCATTGGTATACTCTATACAAAATGATGCTGGAGAGTTTACAAACAATTGGTGATGTAAAACAGTGGTTTCCTAGGAACTTACTTAATCAGACCTTTAGAGGGCCCTAGCAAACTTCATTTTTAACAAGGGTGCCAGATGATTCTAGAATTTGATTAAAGTGTAGTTTGGGGAAGCACTTTAACCTTCATTGTGTGTCAGATTACATATAAAATTAAATTACAAACCATGTAACAGAACAAAAAATAATATCCTTATATAAACTATTAGTAGATACCTAAATACAATATGGCTTTTAAAATGAAAACATGTGTGTATAGTTGTATTCATAAAGTACACTAATCAAAAGCTATACAATATTAACAGCAAATCCAAATGCAAATGAAGATATTCCTCTGAATTTCGTGTTTCATTGAGCATCAAAAAACATCAATCTTTTAGTCCTTTTCTTGTGCATTATTCTGTATCCACATTCTGTGCATCGGATTGGATCCCTTGATTTTATTTCATTTTCTGTGTGACATTCTCCACAGATATATATCATTGGCTGTTGATTTGGGAGTTGAACGTCCTTCTGGGTGTCCATTGTTGTACCCACATAACTTGGAGAAACTTCTCTGTGCTTGCAAACAGATTCTGACTCACCGCTGTGTCCCCTCTAAGAGTTTTATAGTGTCCGGTCTTACATTTAGGTCCTTCATCCATTTGGAGTTTATTTTTGTGTATGGTGTTAGGGAGTGTTCTAATTTCATTCTTTTACATGTAGCTGTCCAGTTTTCCCAGCACCACTTATTGAAGACTGTCTTTTCTCCATTGTATATCCTTGCCTCCTTTGTCATAGATTAGTTGACCATAGGTGTGTGGCTTTATCTCTGGGCTTTCTATCCTATTCCATTGATCTATATTTCAGTTTTTGTGCCAGTACCACATTGTCTTGATTACTGTAGCATTGTAGTATAGTCTGAAGTCAGGGAGTCTGATTCCTCCAGCTCCGTTTTTTTCCATCAAGATTGCTTTAGCGGGGCTTCCCTGGTGGCGCAGTGGTTAAGAATCTGCCTGCCTATGCAGGGGACATGGGTTCGCACCCTGGCCCAGGAAGATCACACATGCTGCGGAGCAACTAAGCCCATGCAACACAGCTACTAAGCCTGTGCTCTAGAGCTCACGTGACACAACTAGTGAGCCTAGATGCCACAACTACTGAGGCCCGTGTGCCTAGAGCCTCTGCTGTGCAACAAGAGAAGCCACTACAATGAGAAGCCCGCACACTGCAACAAAGAGTAGCCCCCACTCGCCACAACCAGAGAAAGCCCGCGCACAGCAATGAAGATCCAATGCAGCCAAAAATTTAAAAAAATAAAAAATATATTGCTTTGGCTATTCAGGGTCTTTTGTGTCTCCATACAAATTTTAAGACATTTTGTACTAGTTCTGCAGAAAATGCCATTGGTAATTTGATAAGGATTGCATTGAATCTGTAGATTGCTTTGGGTAGTGTATTCATTTTCACAATACTGATTCTTCCAATCCAAGAAAATCCTATATCTCTCCATCTGTGTCGTCTTGCATTTCTTTCATCAGTGTCTTCTACTTTTCTGAGTACAGTTCTTTTACCTCCTTAGGAAGGTTTATTCCTAGGTATTTTATTCTTTTTGTTGCAATGGTAAATGGAATTGTTTCCTTAATTTCTCTTTCAGATTTTTCATCATTAGTGTATAGGAATGCAAGAGATTTCTGTGCATTAATTTTGTATCCTTCAACTTTACCAAATTCATTGATTAGCTCTAGTAGTTTTCTGGTGGCACCTTTAGGATTATCTATGTAGAGTACCATGTCATCTGCAAACAGTGACAGTTTCACTTCTTCTTTCCAATTTGTATTCCTTTTATTTCTTTTTCTTCTCTGATTGCCATGGGGAGGAATTCCAAAACTATGTTGAATAATAGTGGTGAGAGTGAACATCATTATCTTGTTCCTGACCTTAGAGGAAATGTTTTCAGTTTTTCACCATTGAGAATGATGGTTGCTGTGGGTTTGTTTTATATGGCCTTTATTATGTTAAGGTAGGTTCTGTCTGTGCCCACTTTCTGGAAAGTTTTTTATCATATATGGGTGTTGAATTTTCTCAAAGCTTTTTCTGCATCTATTGAGATGATCATATATGGTTTTTATTCTTCAATTTGTTAATATGGTGTATCACATTGATTGATTTGCGTATATTGAAGAATCCTTGCATCCCTGGGATAAATCCCAATTGATCATGGTGTATGATCCCTTTTTATGTGTTGTTGGATTCTGTTTTCTAGTATTTTGTTGAGGATTTTTGCATCTGTATTCATCAGTGATATTGGTCTGTAATTTTCTTTTCTTGTGGTATCTTTGTCTGGTTTCGGTATCAGGGTGATGGTGGCCTCATAGAATGAGTTTGGGAGTGTTCCTTCCTCTGCAATTTTTTGGAAGAGTTTGAGAAGGATGGCTGTTAGCTCTTCTCTAAATGTCTAATAGAATTCACCTGTGAAGCCATCTGGTCCTGGACTTTTGTTTGTTGGAAGAATTTTAATCACAGTTTCAATTTCATTACTTGTGATTTCTCTGTTCATATTTTCCATTTCTTCCTGGTTCAGTATTGGAAATTTATACCTTTCTAAGAATTTGTCCATTTCTTCCAGGTAGTCCATTTTATTGGCATACAGTTGCTTGTAGTAGCCTCTTAGGATGCTTCGTATTTCTGCGGTGTCCACTGTAACTTCTCCTTTTTCATTTCTAATTTTATTGATTTGAGTCCTCTCCCTCTTTTTCTTGATGAGTCTGGCTAAAGGTTTATCAATTTTGTTTATCTTCTCAAATAACCAGCTTTCAGATTTATTGATCTTTGCTATTGTTTTTGTTGTTTCTATTTCATTTATTTCTGCTCTGATCTTTATGATTTCCTTCCTTCTACTAATTTTGGTTTTTGTTTGTTCTCCTTTCTCTAGTTCCTTTAGGTGTAAGGTTAGATTGTTTATTTGAGATTTTTCTTGTTTCGTGAGGTAAGATTATACTGCTATAAACTTCCCTCTTAGAACTGCTTTTGCTACATCCCATAGGTTTTGGATCATCATATTTTAGTTGTCATTTGTCTTTAGGTGTTTTTTGATTTCCTCTTTGATTTTTTCACTGATCTCTTGGTTATTTAGTAACATATTGTTCAGCCTCCAGGTGTTTGTGTTTTTTATGTTTTTTTCCCTGTAATTTACTTCTAATCTCACAGAGTTGTGGTCGGAAAAGATGCTTGATATGATTTCAATTTTCTTAAATTTACTGAGGCTTTATTTGTGACCCAAGATGTAATCTATCCTGGACAATGGTCCGTGTGCACTTGAGAAGAAAGTGTAATCTGCTGTTTTGCGATGTAATGTCCTATAAATATCAATTAAGTCTATCTGCTCTATTGTGTCATTTAAAGCTTGTGTTTCCTTATTAATTTTCTGACTGGATGATCTGTCCATTGGTGTAAGTGAGGTGTTAAAGTCCCCCACTATTATTGTGTTACTGTTGATTTCCTCTTTTATAGCTGTTAGCAGTTGCCTTATGTTTTGAGGTGCTCCTATGTTGGGTGCATATATATTTATAATTGTTATATCTTCTTCTTGGATTGATCCCTTGATCATTATGTAGTGTCCCTCCTTGTTTCTTGTAACATTCTTTATGTTAAAGTCTATTTTATCTGATATGAGCATTGCTACTCCAGCTTTCATTTGATTTCCATTTGCATGTAATATCTTTTGCCATCCCCTCACTTTCAGTCTGTATGTGTCCCTAAGTCTGAAGTGTGTCTCTTGTACACAGCATATATATGGTCTTGTTTTTGTATCCATTTAGCAAGCCTGTATCTTTTGGATGGAGCATTTAATCCATTCACATTAAAGGTAATTATTGATATGTATGTTCCTATTACCATTTTCTTAATTGTTTTGGGTTTGTTTTTGTAGGTCCTTTTCTTCTTTCGTGTTTCCCACTTAGAGAAGTTCCTTTAGCATTTGCTGTAGAGCTGAATTTTCTTAGCTTTTTCTTGATTTCTCCGTCGAATCTGAATGAGATCCTTGCTGGGTAGGGTAATCTTTGTTGCAGGTTCTTCACTTTCATCACTTTAAATATATCGTGCCACTCCCTTCTGGCTGGTAGAGTTTCTGCTGAGAAATCAGCTGTTAACCTTATGGGAGTTCTGTTGTATGTTATTTGTCGTTTTTCCCTTGTTGCTTTTAATAATTTTTCTTTGTCTTTAATTTTTGTCAATTTGATTACTATGTGGCTCAGTGTGTCTCTCCTTGGGTTTATCCTGCCTGGGACTGTCTGCACTTCCTGGACTTGGGTGACTATTTCCTTTCCCATGTTAGGGAAGTTTTCGACTATAATCTCTTCAAATATTTTCTTGGGTCCTTTCTCTCTCTCTTCTTCTGGGACCCCTATAATGCGAATGTTGCTGCGTTTAATGTTGTCCCAGAGGGCTCTTAGGCTCTCTTCATTTCTTTCTTTCTTTCTTTTTTTTTTTATAATTCTGTATTTTAATTTATTTTTTATTAATTTATTTTTGGCTACATTGGGTCTTCATTGCTGCATGCAAGCTTTCTCTAGTTGCGGCGAGCAGGGGCTACTCCTTGTTGCGGTGCGTGGGCTTCTCATTGCGGTGGCTTCTCTTGTTGCAGAGCACGGGCTCTAAGCACGCGGGCTTCAGTAGTTGTCACACGCGGGCTCAGTAGTTGTGGCTCACAGGCTCTAGAGCGCAGGCTCAGTAGTTGTGGTACATGGGCTTAGTTGCTCCGAGGCATGTGGGATCTTCCCAGACCAGAGCTCAAACCCATGTCCCCTGCATTGGCAGGCGGATTCTTAACCACTGAGCCACCAGGGAAGCCCTGTCTTCGTTTCTTTTCATTCTTTTTTCTTTATTCTGTTCCGTGGCAGTGAATTCCGCCATTCTGTCTTCCAGGTCACTTATCTGTTCTACTGCCTCAGTTATTCTGCTATTGATTCCTTGTAGTGTATTTTTCATTTCAGTTACTGTACTGTTCATCTCTGTGTGTTTGTTCTTTAATTCTTCTAGGTGTTTTTTATTTAATTCTTCCAGGACTTTGTTAAATATCTCTTGCATCTTCTTGATCTTTGCCTCCATTCTTTTTCCAAGGTCCTGTATCACCTTCGCTATCACTATTCTTAATTCTTTTTCTGGAAGGTTACCTATCTTCACTTCATTTAATTGTTTTTCTGAGGTTTTATCTGTTCCTTCATCTGGTACATAGCCCTCTGCCTTTTCATTTTGTCTCTCTTTCTGTGAATGTGGTTTTCCTTCCACAGGCTGCAGGATTGTCATTCTTCCTGCTTCTGCTGACTGGCCTCTGGTGGATGGGGCTATCTAAGAGGCTTGTGCAAGCTTCCTGATGGGAGGGACTGGTGGTGGGTAGAGCTGGGTATTGTTCTGGTGGGCAGAGCTCAGTAAAACTTTAATCCATTTGTCTGCTGATGGGTGGGGCTGAGTTCCCTCCCTTTGGTTGTATGGGCTGAGGCAACTCAGCACTGGAGGCTACAGGCTCTTTGGTGGGGCTATATGGCGGACTCCAGCAGGGCTCACGCCAATGAGTACTTCCCAGAATTTCTGCTGCCAGTATCCTTGTCCTCATGGTGAGAAACAGCTACCCCCCGCCTCTGCAGGAGACCCTCTAACACTAGCAGGTACATCTAGTTCAGTCTCCTGTGGGGTCATTGCTCCTTCCTCTGGGTCCTGATGTGCACATTACTTTGTGTATGCCCTCCAAGAGTGGAGACGCCAGTTTCTCCCAGTCCTGTCAGTCATGCAGTCAAATCCTGCTAGCCTTCAAAGTCTGATTCACTGGGAATTCCTCCTCCCATTGCCAGATCCCCAGGTTTGGAAGCCTAACGTGGGGCTCACAACCTTCACTCCAGTGGGTGGACTTCTGTGGTATAATTGTTATCCAGTTTGTGAGTCACCACCCAGTGGTTATGGGATTTGATTTTATTGTGATTGCACCCCTCCTCCCATCTCATTGTGGTTTCTCTTTTGTATTTGGATGTGGGGTATCTTTTTTGGTGAGTTCCAGCGTCTTCCTGCTGATGATTGTTCAGCAGTTAGTTATGATTCTGGTGCTCTCATAAGAGGGAGTGAGTGCAAGTCCTTCTACTCTGCCATCTTGAACCAATTTACACGTGTGCAATTTTTTGCTAAGATGGATCCCACTGCAGAGGTCTGTGGGTGCATGTCCACACTTATTATGGGGTGGCACCTCCTTCCTTTTTGACCCCCAAGTAGCCTTCCTGCACATGTGCAGACAGGGAAATTTTCTTTGACCTCAGCAGTGGTCATCTTATCTCTTTACTTCAGCAGAGCTCAGCTTCTGCCATTACCTTTGTCCTTGGAGTGTCTGGGTGAGAACAAAGCTTTAATTTTACTCCACTTGACAAACACAGCTGTTTGTCCCAGGGGCCCATCTATCTTCTACCTCACCCCCACTTGGGCCCTAGCCCAGACAAAGCCCCCTGCCTTAGCAGGGAGGGTTCTTTTTCCATTCAGATTTACACAGCCAATAACAAAATGGATGCTAAGACTGAAATAGCACAGGCTTTAATCAATGGCCAGAGAATGGAGAAGTAGGAACTTAGTTTGAAAATCAACTTCTCCTTGCAAGACCACCAGAATCACAACTAACTGCTGAACAACCATTGACAGGAAGACACCGGAACTAACCAAAAAAGATACCCCACATCCAAAGACAAAGGAGAGGCCAGAATGAGACGGTAGGAGTGGCACAATTACAATAAAATCAAATGCCATAACTCCTGGGTGGGTGACTCACAAACTGGAGAACATATACCACAGAAGACCACCCACTGGATTGAAGGTTCTGAGCCCACATCAGGCTTCTGAACTTGGGGGTCTGGCAATGGGAGGAGGAATTCCTAGAGAATCAGACTTTGAAGGCTAGTGGGATTTGATTGCAGGACAACGACAGGTTGGGGGAAACAGAGACTCCACTCTTGGAGGGCACACACAAAGTAATGTGTGCATTGGGACCCAGGGGAAGAAGCAGTGACCCCATAGAGACTGAACCAGACCTACCTCCTAGTGTTGGAGGGTCTCCTGAAGAGGTGGGGTGTGGCTGTGTCTCACAGAGAGGACAGGGACACTGGCAGCAGAAGTTATAGGAAGTACTCCTTGGTGTGAGCCCTCCCAGAGTCCTCAATTAGCCCCACCAAAGAGCCCGGGTAGGCTCCAGTGTTGGGTCACCTCAGGCCAAACAACCAACAGGGAGGGGACCCACCCAGCCCCACCCATCAGCAGACAAGCAGATTAAAGTTTTACTGAGCTCTGCCCACCAGAGCAACAGCCAGCTCTACCCACCACTGTTCCTCCCATCAGGACACTTTCATAAGTCTCTTAGATAGCCTCATCCACCAGAGGGCAGACAGCAGAAGCAAGAAGAACTACAATCCTGCAGCCTGTGGAACAAAAACCACATTCACAAAGAGATAGACAAGATGAAAAGGCAGAGGGCTATGTACCAGATGAAGGAACAAGATAAAACCCCAGAAAAACAACTAAATGAAGTGGAGATAGGCAAACTTCCAGAACAAGAATTCAGAATAGTGATAGTGAAGATGATCCAGGACCTCGGAAAAAGCATGGAGGCAAAGATCAAGAAGATGCAAGAAATGTTTAACAAAGATCTAGAAGAATTAAAGAACAACAAAACAGAGATGAACAATACAATAACAAATGAAAAATACACTAGAAGGAATCAATTGCAGAATAATTGTGGCAGAAGGACGGATAAGTGACCTGGAAGACAGAATGGTGGAATTCACTGCTGTGGAACAGAATAAAGAAAAAAGAATGAAAAGAACTGAAGACAGCCTAAGAGACCTCTGGGACAACATTAAATGCAACAACATTCACATAATAGGGGTCCCAGATGGAGAAGAGAGAGAGAAAGGACCTGAGAAATAATTGAAGAGATTATAGTTGAAAATTTCCCTAACATGGGAAAGGAAATAGCCACCCAATTCCAGGAAGCATAGAGAGTCCCATACAGGATAAACCCAAGAAGAAACACACCAAGACACATAGTAATCAAATTGATAAAAATTAAAGAGAAAGAAAAACTATTGAAAGCAGCAAGAGAAAAATGACAAATAACATAGAAGGGAACTCCCTTAAGGGTATCAGCTGATTTCTCAGCAGAAGCTCTACAACCCAGAAGGGAGTGGCATGATATACTTAAAGTGATGAAAGTGACGACCCTACAACCAAGATTACCCTACCCAGCAAGGATCTCATTCAGATTCGATGGAGAAAGCAAAAGCTTTACAGACAAGCAAAAGCTAAGAGAATTCAGCACCACCAAACAAGCTCTACGACAATGCTAAAGGAAATTCTCTAAGTGGGAAACACAAAAGAAGAAAAGGACCTACAAAAACAAACCCAAAACAATTAAGAAAATGGTAATAGGAACATATATATCGATAATTACCTTAAACGTGAATGGATTAAATGCTCCAACCAAAAGACACAGGCTCGCTGAATGGATACAAAAACAAGACCCATATATATGCTGTCTACAAGAGACCCACCTCAGACCTACGGACACATACAGACTGAAAGTGAGAGGATGGAAGAAGGTATTCCACACAAATGGAAATCAAAAGAAAACTGGAATAGCAGTACTCATATCCGATAAAATAGACTTTAAAATAGAGAATGTTACAAGAGACAAGGAAGGACACTACATAATGATCAAGGGATCAATCCAAGAAGAAGATATAACAATTATAAATATATATACACCCAACATAGGAGCACCTCAATACATAAGGCAACTGCTAACAACTCTAAAAGAGGAAATCGACAGTAACACAATAATAATGGGGGACATTGACACCTCACTTACACCAATGGACAGTTCATCCAAACAGAAAATTAATAAGGAAACACAAGCTTTAAATGACACAATAGAGCAGATAGACTTAATTGATATTTATAGGACATTCCATCCCAAAACAGCAGATTACACTTTCTTATCAACTACACATGGACCATTCTCCAGGATAGATCACATCTTGGGTCACAAATCTAGCCTCAGTAAATTTACGAAAATTGAAATCATATCCAGCATCTTTTCTGACCACAATGCTATGAAATTAGAAATCAATTACAGGGGAGAAAACGTAAAAAGCACAAACACATGGTGGCTAAACAATACGTTACTAAATAACCAAGAGATCAGTAAAAAAATCAAAGAGGGAATCAAAAAATACCTAGAGACAAATGACAATGAAAACATGATGATCAAAAACCTATGGGATGTAGCAAAAGCAATTCTAAGAGGGAAGGTTATCGCTATACAAGCCTACCTCAAGAAACAAGAAAAATCTCAAATAAACAATCTAACTTTACACCTAAAGGAACTAGAGAAAGGAGAACAAACAAAAACCAAAATTAGTAGAAGGAAGGAAATCATAAAGATCAGAGCAGAAATAAATGAAATAGAAACAACAAAAACAATAGCAAAGATCAATAAATCTGAAAGCTGGTTCTTTGAGAAGATAAACAAAATTGATAAACCTTTAGCCTGACTCATCAAGAAAAAGAGGGAGAGGACTCAAATCAATAAAATTAGAAATGAAAAAGGACAAGTTACAATGGACACCGCAGAAATACAAAGCATCCTAAGAGGCTACTACAAGCAACTCTATGCCAATGAAATGGACAACCTGGAAGAAATGGACAAATTCTTAGAAAGGTGTAAATTTCCAAGACTGAACCAGGAAGAAATGGAAAATATGAACAGAGAAATCACAAGTAATGAAATTGAAACTGTGATTAAAATTCTTCCAACAGGGGCTTCCCTGGTGGTGCAGTGGTTGAGAGTCCACCTGCCAATGCGGGGGACGCGGGTTCGTGCCCTAGTCCAGGAAGATCCCACATGCTGCGGAGTGGCAAGGCCCATGAGCCGTGGCCACGGGGCCTGCGCGTCCGGAGCCTGTGCTCCGCAGTGGGATAGGCCACAACAGTGAGAGACCCACGTACTGCAAAAAAAAGAAAATTCTTCCAACAAACAAAAGTCCAGGACCAGAAGGCTTCACAGGTGAATTCTATCAGACATTTAGAGATGAGCTAACACCATCCTTCTCAAACTCTTCCAAAAATTTGCAAAGAAGCAACATTCCCAATCTCATTCTATGAGGCCACCATCACCCTGATACCAAAACCAGACAAAGATACTACAAAAAAAGAAAATTACAGACCAATATCACTGATGAATATAGATTCAAAAATCCTCGACAAAATACTAGCAAACAGAATCCAACAACACATTAAAAGAGATCATACACCATCATCAAGTAGGATTTATCCCAGGGATGCAAGGATTCTTCAATATACGCAAATCAATCAATGTGATACAACATATTAACAAATTGAAGAATAAAAACCATATATGATCATCTCAGTAGATGCAGAAAAAGCTTTTGGCAAAATTCAACACCCATATATGATAAAAACTCTCCAGAAAGTGGGCATAGAAAGAACCCACCTCCACATAATAAAGGCCATATACAACAAACCCAAAGCAACCATCATTCTCAATGGTGAATAACTGAAAACATTTCCTCTAAGGTCAGGAACAAGACAAGGATGTTCACTCTCGCCACTATTATTCAACATAACTTTGGAATTCCTCCCCATGGCAATCAGGGAAGAAAAAGTAATAAAAGGAATACAAATTGGAAAAGAAGAAATGAAACTGTCACTGTTTGCACATGACATGATACTATACGTAGATAATCCTAAAGATGGCACCAGAAAACTACTAGAGCTAATCAATGAATTTGGTAAAGTTGCAGGATACAAAATTAATGCACAGAAATCTCTTGCATTCCTATACACTAATGATGAAAAATCTGAAAGAGAAATTAAGGAAACACTCCCATTTACCATTGCAACAAAATGAATAAAATACCTAGGAATAAACCTACCTAGGGAGACAAAAGACCTGTATGCAGAAAACTATAAGACACTGATGAAAGAAATTAAAGATGATACCAACAAATCAAAAGATATACCATGTTTTTGGATTGGAAGAATCAATATTATGAAAATGACTATACTATCCAAAGCAATCTACAGATTCAATGCAATCCCTATCAAATTACCAATGGCATTCTCTATGGAACTAGAACCAAAAATCTTAAAATTAGTGTGGAGACACAAAAGACCCCGAATAGCCAAAACAGTCTTGAGGAAAAAATACGGAGCTGGAGGAATCAGACTCCCTGACTTCAGACTATACTACAAAGCTACAGTAAGCAAGACAATATGGTACTGGCACAAAAACAGAAATATATATCAATGGAACAGGGTAGAAAGCCCAGAGATAAGCCCACGCACCTATGGTCAACTAATCTATGACAAAGGAGGCAAAGATATACAATGGAGAAAAGGCAGTCTCTTCAATAAGTGGTGCTGGGAAAACTGGACAGCTACATGGAAAAGAATGAAATTAGAACACTCCCTAACACCATACACAAAAATAAACTCAAAATGGATTAGACACCTAAATGTAAGACCGGACACTAAAACTCTCAGAGGAAAACATAGGAAGTACACCCTTTGACATAAATTACAGCAAGATCTTTTTTGATCTGCCTGCTAGAGTACTGGAAATAAAAACCAAAATAAACAAATAGGACCTAATGAAACTTAAAAGCTTTTGCACAGCAAAGGAAACCATAAACAAGATGAAAAGCCAACCCTCTGAATGGGAGAAAATATTTGCAAACAAATCAACAGACAAAGGATTAATCTCCAAAATATATAAACAGCTCATGCAGCTCAATATTAAAAAAACAAACAACCTAATCCAAAAATGGGCAGAAGACCTAAATAGACATTTCTCCAAAGAAGACATACAGATGCCCAAGAAGCACATGAAAAGCTGCTCACCATCATTAATTATTAGAGAAATGCAAATCAAAACTACAATGAGGTATCACCTCACACTGGTTAGAATGGGCATCATCAGAAAATCTACAAACAACAATGCTGGAGATGGTGTGGAGAAAAAGGAACCCTCTTGCACTGTTGGTGGGTATGTAAACTGATACAGCCACTATGGAGAACAGTATGGAGGTTCCTTAAAAAACTAAAAATAGAATTACCATATGACCCAGCAATCCCACTACTGGGCATATACCCAGAGAAAACCATAATTCAGAGAGACACATGCACCTCAGTGTTCATTGCAGCACTATTTACAATAGCCAGGTCATGGAAGCAACCCAAATGCCCATCGACAGACAAATGGATAAAGAAGAAGTGGTACATATATACAATAGAATATTACTCAGCCATAAAAAGGAATGAAACTGGGTTTCATTAATATATGAAACACATATATGTGGAACCTAGAAAAATGGTACAGATGAACAGGTTTGCAGGGCAGAAACTGAGACACAGATGTAGAGAACAAACGTATGGACACCAAGCGGGGAAGTCGGCGGGGGTTGGTGGTGGTGTTGTGATGAATTGGGCGATTGGGATTGACATGTGTACACCGATGTGTATAAAATGGATGACTAATGAAAACCTACTCTATAAAAAAATAAAATAAAATTCAAAAAAAAAAAGAAAAAAAAATAGTAATGTGCCAGTATTACTGTCTTACTTTGATAAATGTACCACAGTTATGTAGTAGAAGCAAATGGGTGAAGAGTATAAGGGAAGTCTGTATTCTCTGTAACTTTTCTGTAAATCTAAAATTACTCCAAAATAATATGTTTATTTAAAAAAAGAAAAGAAAAGAAAATCAAATTCTCAACCTGCTTGAGACACCATATATACAGGAGGGTCGAGGTAAAAGGAGGGAACTGAGTAAAGTGAGGGAGGAGGACTTCTCTGGAGGTCCAGTGCTTAAGACTCCATGCTTCCACTGCAGGGGGCATGGGTTCAATCCCTGTTCAGGGAAGTAAGATCTCGCATGCTGAGCAGCTCAGCAAAAAAAAAAAAAAAAAAAGGGAGAGAGGAATATTTATGACTTATCTGAGAACAGAGGTGCGGTATGCTAGGAACTGGGACAACAATAGTTTTACAACACCCGTTTTCAGTCCTTTTATGGGCTCTTCTGGCTCTTCCTGTGGCAATTGTCAACTATCAGGTGTGTTATTTACCATGCAAATGTATTACAATGAGCATATAATGAGGGTCTACTGAAGGTCAGGTTTTCTACCACCTTGGACGTAGTTGGTTCTAACTGGTTTGGTGGGCTCTTGTTTTTCTATTCTGGTGGTTTCCTGTAAGACTAGGACAACACCTCCCTGCAGCTGAAGGGGGAGGATTAAAGCTCAAGGCTAACAGTCTTGGTAACATTTGGAGAGGGGAACAGGCAGATCTGTAGAAAACATAGGATGCAGAACTAGCAAGTTAAATGACTCATTAGATATGAGAAGGAAAGAGAGGGAAGAGAAACATTAAGCACTTAGCTATGCTGGGCATTGAAGTAGACCCTTCATATACATCAACACATTTAATGTGCCCACAGATCTGAGAGACGGGTTTGGTGAATTATGTTTTGCAGATGAGGAAATAGGCTTAGGTAGGGCCAGATGCTATTATTTCTCTACATGAGGCAACTACAAGCCATTTGTAGTTGATGTGAGCAAATTTTGTAATAAAATCTAGGACATGGAAAGCTATACTTGCTTTTGGCATAATATGGCCAAAGTTATTGGACAGACTGAATAAGATCAAAGTCACATTATTAGAAGGGCTCGCTTTTCTTGAGTACCAGAGGAGTTGGTCCCCAGAAGGAAGTCAATTTTCATGGTGGTGAATTATGTTAGATTTTAGGCACATTAGGCCCAAACCAACAACACCTCATCTATGGGCTCATACCCCGCTTCAGTCGAATGGCCCAGATCTCTCTTCTGACAGGGGTCAGCAAAAACGAAATTGGTAGGAGATCTTTTAACACTTCAAGAATGCTGGCAAAGGGAAAATTTGCAAGACTAAAGAATGGATTGGAGGGCTGGGTCTTCATTGTTCTGTGTGGTAGGTTTTGAGGAAGATGGGGGAGGGGCCATGGAAAGGCTTGAAGGAGAGGATCTCTGAAGGAGGAGGAAGAAGAGGTCTTTTTAGAAAATTAGAGTAACTGGTTAGGATACCCTATGAAAACTAAAGCAATGAGGTTGTGCTCCTCTGGCGGTACATGGGTGCAAGTTATCCAAACCAAGGGCAGAAATCTCAGCATCCTTGTTACTACGTGTGATTTTGGGATTCTCCTCTGGGCCTCCAGTGAAGAGTTCCTGAGTCTGGGAATGGCTCCGTCAGTAGTGGATTTGGGGTTAAGGATAATCCCACTCCTTGGTCGGTGGATGGGCAGTGGTCCACGCCTCTACTGTGGACGACAGGACATCGAAGGCACCAACTGGCAGACAAGACGCAGGCAGAAGCGACTGTAAGGCTGAATCCCCTTTCTTTCTCCATTTCAGAGCGTGACTAGAGAACTAGGAGAACACAGAGGTGGTGTATGTGCGCAGAGGGGCTGGCAGAGTTAGTTTGCTGATGAGGTCCAGAGATTCGGACTGAGGTTTGTAATCCCAAAGCCCTCCCACTTTTCATGGTGGGTGACCTGTTTCAGTATTGGGTATGTGAGGGTGCTCTTAATGAGTCCGGAAAAGAAAAAAAAATTGTGTTGTGGTGTCGTAGTAGTCTGCTCTGAGACTTGATGCCAAAGTTTCTTAAATCTTGGTGGCCAGAACCTGGGAGAAGCTGCTCTTCTAACTAAAGCAGCTTGCAGTTTTCTGATTTATGTTTTAATGAAGACCACTCTTTTGTTTTGGAGAATTCCTTCCCAATACTTGAGTGGTCTTCTTGGTTTGGCAAAAGCAAAGACTTACTTCTATAGTGGAATGGGCAGTTGGGACACAGCTGAACTGCCCTGCATAATATCTTTTAAGTTAACTTGTGAGTCCAGCCTGAAACGGGTAGATGCAAATGTGGAAGGGAAATTATCTTCTGTTGGTGACATGTAGAAGTTGTTGAGAAGAGTGGAGAGATGACCTTGAGGGGCCCAGAATCCTTTTGGGAGGCAATGGGCTATAGATGCTGTACTTGTAATAGCCACTTCTGAATCTTCTCAGCTTTATATTAATAATTCTCCTATTATTCCCAAACTATCTGTAACAGCCAGGTGTTAGCTAAATTTTAGGGAATTGAGGGAGGAGCCCATGTTCACACTTAGGATTTGCTTCTACCCTCTAGGACCTGCCCGCATCCCCCCAGGCCAGTGCGGTGGTAGCCACAGGTGGGTAGCTGTTTCTTCTGGGGCTCTAGTGGGTGGCTTGCTGCAGAAAGAATCTAGGAAGAATGTCTATTGAGCAAATGATGAGGCTTACTGGGGAGTGCCTGTGTTGAAGTTCAAGCAAATCTAGAAGTCTGACCTTAATTGAATCACAGATTAAGGATCAAGTGCATTCAGGGATGGATTCGTGGGGCATAAAAACATTTCAGGATTCCCAGGAGTGTTGGGCCAGGGGAGTGGATTTTCCTTTAGTAAGAGGGAGGGTCCTTTTCTGTTGTTGATAATTAACCTGAAGTAGGACCTCTAGATAAGAGAGGGAGAATAATTAGCAGCACTCCCTGCCGGCTCGGGGTGGGGGTGGGGGGACTAGTAGCTACTAGTAGGCCACAGGTAGCTTTTCATCCTTAAGTTTCTGTGAAGCCTTCCTTTAGTTGTGCCCTTTCCTTAACTTCCCTAGCCGACGGTTTTCCTTTCTCTGGCTCCTACTGCACTTTCTACCCACCTTTATCACAGCAGCCAATTATCTTTTAAAAAATTTAATTGAAGTATAGTTTACTTACAGCCAATTATCTTGTAATTTGTAATCATGTTTCTGCCGACGGACTTCAAGGGCGAGGGACTGTGGCGCTGTTACAGGCTGTGGTTCAAATTCCAGCTGTGCCACTAGCTAGCTTTTTGACAATTACTTAACCGCTCTATGCCTGGATTTCCTTATTAAAAATGGGCACAAGGCTCCGCATCGCCTGCGGTTGCTGGGAGAAATGAAGGTGACTGCGTGTAAAATACCAGACATAAAGTATGTGAAAAGTAAAGGGCGCCTAGCAGGGTAAACGTTTGTTAATTAACCTGACTAACCTTTATTTGGTGCACTCAAACATTTACTGATCACCTACTGTGTTTCAGCGCTGGGAGGAGAACCGGGTGGAGAACCCTCTCCCGGGTGGAGAACCCTCACGTGCGGCCCGAGAGCCTTGTCCCGCGGGCAGTCTCAGGACTGGCTCCGCCGAAGAGAAAACCCCGCCCACAGCCCTTGCGATCTCGTTAGAGATTGGGCCGGGACCATCCCGCGGGCATTCTGGTTGCTAGGCTCGGGAGGTGGGGACCTAGGTTGCGCCTGCGCAGGTTGAGGGCGAAGATGCTTTCCGGTCGGGCGGGAGGAGCTGACGTGAGAAGCGGTGGCAAGCGGAGGCGTCCAGTAGCTCAGGTGACGTTGTATCTGTGGGCCCTAGGACTGCGTCACAAGTCGGCGACTGAGCTTTGGCGTTGGTGGCCGAGGCAGCGAAGGCGGCAGCGGCGGCGACAGCTCTGGGGTTTGCGTCTCGGGGTGTGTCGGCCGCCGCTGCTGCTTGGGCCTGGTATGTACAAATGGCTGGTTAGAATTCTCGGCACCATTTTCCGTTTCTGTGATCGGCCGGTGCCTCCTGCCCGGGCCCTCCTGAAGAGGCGGCGCTCGAACAGGTGAGAGGAGAGGGGCCCGAGCGCCGGCCTGGCTGTTCCCCTCCCCCACCCCGGGCTCGGCCGGCATAGCGCTGATCCGGGCCTGGCAGGCAGGCCCCGCTCGGCAGAAACAGGTAGCTGGGCGGAGGCGGTAGAGGTGCGTGTCGCGGATGCCCTGGTGACGTAGTAGCTCCTCCGCGCTGTGCAGATGCGAATCCTGATGGTGGAAGGAGCTACTGGTCGGTGATGGTTAGGATCTCTCTTGTCAGAGTCCAAGCTGGTTGCTGTCAACAAATGGGGCTGTATCATATTTTGCTGCTCTTAGGTTGAAAACTGAAAATTGAAGGAATACTGTCTTTGTGTGGCTCCTGTTTACAAGGCACACTCCCAAGTGTCATCTGTGCGCAATAAGTGCAGTTAAGTGAGACTCACAGCTTGCCCAGAGCCCTTTCGATTACACTTACTGTTCTCTTAGCACCAAGAGACAGCAGCTGTCTTGTTTTGAAACAACTGTCCAACTGTGTGTGTGTGTGTATGTGTGTGTGTGTGTTTTGCTGGGGAGGGAGAGTGATTCTGTGCTTTAGAATTAGTGTATGAGAAAAAAAAAGTAGGTACTTCATTCCTTTAAAAAGATCACTAGTCTGTACTCTAAAATTCAGTTAAAATTTTTGGGAAACTAAAAGTTGTTCTCAGCATTTACCTGTTGGTTTGTCCCATTTCATAGTGTCTACCCCCTTCCCTAAGAATTAATCTAGAGAATAAAGTACCATACCAATTCTATACATAACCTCCCAACTTTTAATGATCAAGTGTTAATTTCATTTTTTTATTAAGCCTCAAGATCATTGGAGGATGGTTTCTTGGAGCTTGAGAAAACAAGATGATTACTTAATGTATGAGTCTGAGAATTCAGATCATGGATGAATTGGCTGTGAGCTAAATTCCATCATGTGTTCCAGAGAGGGCAAGGTTTTAACGTATTCTTTCTACCTTTCTGTAGGGTTGATATAAGGATCATTTGACAACAAGTTGTAAAGTACCTAGAATGATGCTTAGGGTATATAAGGGTAGTGTTTGTATATTCTGACCCAAGGGCCTTGTGCAGAGGCTGGTGTGTGATAGGCACTTGGTACATATTTATTGAATAAGGAAATGTGAATTTCCTCTCCCCTGTCCTTTATTTTTACTGCGAATCTCTGCTGGTCAGGGAAATTGTGGCTTGTAGGTCAAACTCCTGGTCTTTACCACATCCTTTATCTAAAACAACTCTTTTAAATGTAAGCCATTTTTCAGTCCAGATGAAGATAGGAAGTCTTGTTGGGATGTTTAAAGTTATGAACTGAATGGTATTCTCCTGGGATTTATTCTGTTCATTTTTTTTGTAAATATGATCATTCATAATCATCTTTAGAAGGATGATTATACCATGAACTTTTAACATTCTTGAGGTATAGGTCCAAAAATTTCCTGAATTTCCAAATTCTTTGTTATCACTGTAATATAGTTTCCATGATAAAAATGAGGTTAAATATAACACCTTTTTCTGGCTGAGAACTATCTTTTGAGGCTTCTTGTATTGTCTACTTCTATCTGAAGTAGAAAGTGACTTTTTTTGGGGAGGGTGTCATCTTGCAAAAGGATATTATTTGTTCTTAAATCATTTCTGGCGAGAAAAGGAATAGCATGGTCCGAAGCTTTTACCTATATTCATTTACTAGTTAAGTGATTTCTGACCAGTTTCCTGTTTGTACTTTAGCCAGACTACAGATTATTATATAATAGGGAGTTTTGGATCTCATATAGTTGAAACCATAGTGTTACATCCTCAAATGATAAAGGCCTACTTATAGCATAAACGTTAGTTGGATCTCATTTTATGACAAAGTGAATGGAAGGAGGTGTGTTGCACGAACAGTAAGCCTACTTGTAGGAGTGCATATGTGTGTATATGAATATATGCATATATATCTCTTTTCTCTTTTTTCAGCACTCTGCTTTCTACAGTGGACACTGATGAAATACCAGCCAAAAGACCGAGATTAGGTATTAAATATTAATTTTAAAAGTTAGTTTTTTAAATAAGAAAAGTTTATGTGTGGACAAAATTCAAAAGATAAAAAGTACATACAGTGAAAAGTAAGTCTCTTTCCTGTCCCTCTTCTACTCAGTTATCTTCACTAGAGGTAACCAGTGTTAGCAGAGACGTAAGTATCTTTCCAGATAAATAAGCCTGTATGTTGAAGTGCATTTCACATTTTCAAATCTTCCTATAAAGAAAAGGTGCTTTTTAAATTTGGGGGAGAAAACACTGTAAAAACTACTTCAAACTGAGTCGTCTAGTTCAGATAGCTGAGTGAACCACTGTAATCTGTTGCCTCAAATTGTTTACTTCCCTGTATCTGAAGGGCTAGGCATTGCTTGGTAGAAGAGAATAAAACTAGATTAGAGTAAAGGGAAAAGGCACAGTGGAATACTATAGTAATATTTTCCTCTTTCTCAAAAATGCATGTGAATTTGAATCTACCTCCGGATGAGGTAGAGTGGACATGTCTGTGTTAAGACTTCATTTAAATCCAATGAGTGCTTATTGAGCCTGTCTTACTGTTGAGCAATGTGTTCTGTTCCACAGGAAATACAAAAATGAGTATGACAGGGTCTCTGTTTTTAAGGACCTTAAAGTTGTAGGGGGTGTATGATTATATAGTGGGGGGTTTTAAGACAAGTACTTAAATAATACTAATGTCTATGAGGATATGATAAGTGATATAAGAAAGGTAGTAACAAAATACTGTCCAATTTTCTTCTGGTTAAGAGTCTCAGTAGGGCTTCCCTGGTGGCGCAGTGGTTGGGGGTCTGCCTGCCGATGCAGGGGACACGGGTTCGCGACCCGGTCCGGGAGGATCCTGCATGCCGCGGAGTGGCTGGGCCCGTGAGCCGTGGCCGCTGAGCCTGCGCGTCTGGAGTCTGTGCTCCGCAACGGGAGAGGCTGCAGCAGTGAGAGGCCCGCGTACCACACACACAAAAAAAAGAGTCTCAGTAAATATTTGATGAAGGATCTAATATGTGAAATGAGTCTTGAAGGATAGATAGGGTATCGACAGAGAGCAATAGGAAGGAAAAGCATTCTAGGCAGAGGGAACAGTATGGGAAATTGTGTAATTCAGGAAATAGCAAATAGAACTTAGTGAAAAAGTTGACCAAAGAGAGAGTTCAAAATACAGAGGGACTTTGAATGCCAGGAATTTATACTGAATTCATTAGGACAGTATTTCCCAAAGCACAGGATAGATACCAATTCAAGAAATAAATGATTTTAGGAGATACAACATTCATAGCATTAAGTATCATCTGAATTATGTTATAAACTAAAAATGTTGTATCCTTTTCAGTTATTTTAAATTTCTGATTATTTTAAGCAGAAAACATGTTGATTTAATGCTAGTATGTATTTAAAACTTGTCTAATACATGCTAATCTTCCCTTTTTTAACAGGCCCAGCTAGAACTTAATATTGTTGTTTTCATTTCTTCATAAGGCAAATAAGGTTGCTTTACATCAACAGTAGTAATATAAAGTTACCTTTCACAAATACATTTGTTTAGCAAAAAAAAGTGAGTCAATTTTATAGAAAAATATAAATAAACAGCTGTATGTGGTTAAAAACAGAAAGCAAAAAACTTTGATGGTGGTATTAGAGAAGGTTCCTGAAATAATTCTGGTATGTTAAGGTTCTCTCCGTCCATGATTTCCATGAAATATATATTAAGATTTTCTGACTAGAAACTATAGAAGGGAACCTAAGCCAAGGGGGAAGCAGTGGGTAGCAGAGATAATACTTCTGGTAGAGTTTGTAGAGGTCTCTAGCAGTGCTGGCCAATAGAACTCTCTGAGATGATGGCTATTGAGCACCTGAAGTGGGGCTGTGCAACTGAGGAACTGAATTTAATTTTAATTAAATTTAAACTTAGGTAACTACCTGTGGATACTGGCTCCTATATTGGACAGTATGAGTCTGTTGGCTGCTTTGGAGACAAAAAAAGGAAGAGTGAAAAGAAGAAGCAGCTTAGAATTGCAGACTCATGATCTTACAGATGAAAGGGATCTGAAGCGATCTACTTAGTCTCAGCAAAATAAGATGGTCTTATCTTCATTTTACAGATGAGGTGGGCCTTCCTGCCTGCTTTTTTCTTTTAATCAATGAGCTCTTTTGACATAATTTTGGGGCATACTCAGATTTTGACAAAACTTATGGGAAAATAAATATCACAATACTTTTTGTGCGCACTTATGTTATTACGCATTTATGTTATTACGAGTACTTCCTGCCGTTTGGAGTCTGGATGCCAATCTGGATGATAAGCACCAATCCCTAAAGTTCTTTTTCTCCCATTTATAGCACAGTAGAATGTAAGTGATATCCCTCAACATTATTAGAGGGATAACCTGGAATTCTCTCCAGTTCCTAAAATGAGAAACAAGGCATTTGCAAATTTTGGTACTTCTAACTATAGTGACAGATTACTTCAAATTGGATTCTGCTTTACGCATCTTGCACATCTTTCTTGTTGTTTAAGTTATTCCCCTATCTTCCTGGAAAGTATTTTATATCTTATATGTTCTGGAGTACTTGATGTTTAAAAGCCACCATTGCACTTTCAGGGTATTTTTCTCTAAAGCAGAATATGGTTAAGATGATGACCCTTTTATCTCAAACTAGTGCTTTAGAAAACCTTAATTAGGAAATAGAAAGGAAATTGTAGAAAACAAATCAGCAGTGTAGGAAGTGAGAAGTGCGTAGTGTGATAAAAGGAGGAAGTGGGGAAAGCATTGAAATCTACCCCTCCCCCTTATTTATTTGCTTACTTATTTTGTAATCTTTATTTTTGGTGGCAGGGAGGGGTGAGTCTGAGATCTTCCAACACATCTTCTCTAGTAGAGGCATAGCTTTGTTTCCTCCTTAGACGTTTAGGAGCCACATATCTTATACTTCACTAACTTCCATCCTGGATATAGCCAAGGTAGTAAGTAGTTGTTTAGGACAGCTATATTGTTAACCTGCCTGAGAAGTAAGGACAAACCAGTGAGTAAATGGTAATGCTTCCTAGAATTCTGCCATACCTAGTAACTATATGTTCCAGGTTGTCTAAGTTATGCCCTTATGTCTCTGGAAAAGATTTATTTTACAGTATATATTTTGGGGAACTCATTGCTTAAAAGCTGTCATTTCAGGACTTTTTTTTGTGAATCAGTATGTGATTTGCTAAAATGATGGTTTCATGCTTTTGTAACCTCCTAGATATTTTACTTAAAAAAACCCCTAAAATGCTAATGCTGGAGTTACAGTTATTCAGATATGAGAAAAATTATTTTTACAGGTACCTTTTTCTCTCAATGGTTGAAGATAGGACTTCTAATAAAAATTGAGAGAGGCCTTTTCTAAGATAATAATTTTTTTTTTTTTTTTTTGCTAAAAGTTTAAGTACTCTATATATGTATATGTAATCTATATTACACTTTCTAGGTTGCTTTATTCACCAAGTGAAAAACAGTCTCTACAATGCTGCCAGCTTATTTGGATTCCCATTCCAGCTGACCACAAAGCCCATGGTGACTTCTGCTTGTAATGGAACACGGAATGTTGTCCCTTCAGGAGAGGTCAGTGGGGATAAGGCTTCACTGGGGCTACTGGTCTTTGTACTTAACCATTAAAGTTAAATTTTAGAAATATTCTCTTTTTAGGAATTAATATGTAGAATGACTTCTTTCCGAAATGTTCATGTCTTAATTAGCCTTGATATAGAGACCAAAAAAATGAAAGATTAAGAAATTGCACATTTAAAAAATATTTATAAGGAGCCTAATTACTAATACAGTTGACCTCTGAACAATGCTTGGGTTATGGGCCCCAACTCTCCACACAGTCAAAAACTCACGTAGTTGGCCCTCCAGATCCTTGGTTCTGCATATCTGAGGTTCTGCATCCGTGGATTCCCAACCAGTAATCATGTAGTACACTAGTATTTACTGTTGAAAAAAATCCGCATTTAATTGGATCCACAGAGGTCAGACCCTTGTTGTTCAAGAGTCAACTCTACATCTGGTTTTCTTGTTTAAGTATGTGTGAAGAATCTGGAATTGTTACTTTTTACATCATTTTGTGAGTTTTCACAAATTAAACCTTTGGTCTTATTGATGAAGTTTCTTCTGTGAGGTAACTAAATCATCACCAATAGAGTGATTTTTTTTTTCATATTAAGACTTATTTAAATTCTAAGAGTGAATACAGAGATGATTCTTTTTGATTTTAAGGTATTTTCGAACTCTTCATCTTCTGAACTGACAGATTCCGGATCCTGGAACAACATGCTGAAACTGGGTGAGGTGGTCAAGAACATTTCTGCTTCCCTACCTCCTCCTGCCTGTGTTCTCTGAGTTTTGGGAATGTGAAAGGAAAACACTGATTTGGCTTCAGATGAGAACACAGATATATTCTCCCTACCATTCTAAAAAGCAAATAGCTTTCCTTTAGTATTGTCTTTGAATTTACTGTTATGTTTCCTGTTTGCTTTATCAGTGTCTTTAATGTGACTTAGATCAGGGTTTATTTATTAAAAAGAAAAAAAAAAAGTGTTACCTGAGAGCTTACTCTGTCAGACACTGTGCTAAGTTATCAGGAATAACAAAATAATAAAACCTTTAGTAGCAAAATAACAAAACAAAATAATAGAATAATAAAACCTTTAATAACAAAATAGCAAAATAACAACATAATAAAATAACAAACTCATAAAACCCTGCCTTTGAGGGACATCATCTGATGGGGGAGCAACCTTAGGTTCCCAGTTCTCATGGTTTTGTGGATTAGGAACCTCTATATCATCCTTAGACCCCGAAATTGAATTGTAATTATTATATATACTATATAAAATGCTCTGGTGGGGAAAAATAGGAAGAAGCCAGAGTCCTGAAAATGATTGTGATCTCTGCCACACAGATAAGCTTGTAAAGTTTGAGAGGAAGGGGGAAAAAGAGCTTTTAGAGAAGTTGTGGGTTCAGAAAATTGACATATAGAGAGGATGGTAGATTTATCTTGTGCCTGAAGTACCAGCACTATATTTCTGTGGGTTTGTGTAGCCTAGTCAGAGAAGCATGGGTATTCCTAGGGCAGATTTCTTATATAAAGAAATCCACAATCTCAAATCGGAAATGCTTGGAGATATGTTTGGGAATTCCACATTTTTTAGTTGTTTATTGAATATTATTTAAAAAACCCCAACAGGATTGAACATTGATTCAAGTCAGGTTTTACAAACAAATGAATGCAGGTCAGTTCATGTTTTGCTGCTACTGACTTAAGAAAAAACTTTGAGCTTTAGACCTCTTTGCATTTTGGAGTCCTCAGGGACTCCAAACCCCTGTAGTAGCTCCAGCAGATAATGTGGCTGACGAAAATTTTGTTACCCTTTTTTGAGGTATAGTAACCATCTCACAGGTAGGTATTAGAAGCTTCCAGGGAAATGTAGTAACAAAGCAGATTTTCATTTAAAAATACTTCTGTTTTCTTGAGAAGAAGAAACAGTTTGAAAAATTTACTCAATTTGATTAGATTACAGAGTTTATAATCATTGAGTTCTTCATGCCTTTTGTTGGCCCCAGCAAGCAAAACTAGTAAAGCTTTCCTGTGAATTGTTACTACTTACCTGAGAGCAAAGACAGACTAAGCTTTTCCTTTAACTTTTACAAAATGTGTGCTAGAAAGTAATAGAATTTGAAAAAATAAGATATTTAGTTCTACAGTATAGACTGCTCACAGATTTTCTTTTTTTTTAATTTAATTTATTTGTGGCTGCGTTGGGTCTTTGTTGCTGCAAGCAGGCTTTCTCTAGTTGCGGCGAGTGGGGGCTATTCTTTGTTGTGCTGTGTGGGCTTCTCATTTTGGTGGCTGTTCTTGTTGCAGAGCATGGGCTCTAGGTGCGTGGGCTTCAGTAGTTGTGGCATGAGGCCTCAGTAGTTGTGGCTCACGGGCTCTAGAGCGTAGGCTCTGTAGTTGTGGCACACGGGCTTAGCTGCTCCACAGCATGTGGGATCTTCCCGGACCAGGGCTCCAACCTGTGTCCCCTCCATTGGCAGATGGATTCTTAACCACTGTGCCACCAGGGAAGTCCAGATTTTCTTTTCTAATGCAGACTGTTCACAGGTTTTTTTGTGTGTGTTTTTTGTTTTTCTTTTACAATTACAAATGGTTTTCAAAAATAGGTAATAAATCTCCTAATGGAATAAGTGACTATCCAAAGATCAGAGTGACAGTAACTCGAGATCAGCCACGCAGAGTCCTGCCTTCCTTTGGGTAAGTGTTAAGTTCTGCCTTTCTGTAAATGGAAACTTAGTAATTTTTAGGTCCTCACTCTTGCTAGGCATTCTTACTTTTATTCTATTATGTAATCTTGTTAAGTAACTACTCTGAGGTTAGTAACTTGCCAAATATCATACAGCTGGTGAGAGACGTACTCAAGTGTGTGTTACTTTTTCTATCATATGCCTATATATCATATGCCTATATAATCTGATTTTGAAAACCTTTAATTTTTAAAATTATTTTTAATTTTTATTTTTTTGGCCTCACCATGTGGCTTGCGGGATCTTAGTTCCCCGACCAGGGGTTGAACCCAGGCCCTCGACAGTGAAAGCACTGGACTGCCAGGGAATGCCCTTTAAAACCTTTTAAAAAAGAATTGTCACTCACTTCTAAACTTTTTTTTGAAGTATAATATGCATTCAGAACAGTGCAGGAATCATGTATACAATGAACTGTTATTATTTTATTAGTAATTTTCTTCTCTCTGTGTTCCCACTTTCTGGAACTTCTGTTGCTTGGATATTGGACCCTATGGATTGATCTAATTTAATTTTTGTATATATTCTCTTTTGTTTTTGTCCTTACCCTTTTTTTAAAAAATTCTTCTACCACTGAGATAAACATATATGTATACTTTTGTGGGTTTTTTTGGCTTCATAGTTTTTAAGTTGTAAGCATCCTCCCATTTCCTATTCCCCATGGCTTTTTCTTTCTCCAACCATCGAATTCTTATTATAGAGATACAATATCTTTTCTTATCTCTCTAAAGCTGTTAATTATTTTAAAATTTCTTCTCCTCCTTGCTTTGTCTGCTTCCTTTGAGTTACTCTTCCCCCTTTGGTTTATTTTGGTTTTATCTTTCTTATGAGTTCTTATTCAAATACCTGGTAATCCTTGGCTGTCCACTCATGTTTGAAAATGAGACACTAACTATAAAAAGTAAGGCTCCCTGGAGGTGGCTAAATGGCTGATTGTAGGATTAGGAGAGATAAAGTAAAAAATGATTGTGGAACGTCCTGTGCCAGCAATTAAAGGAGCCCTAAAAACCTGGGGACATTATCAACATGACACAGGAGGAAACTTGAAGGGGCTTTCACTGGCCAGTTGGGGACAATTTAAGCATCAGATGAATAAAGACAAGAATACACATGTTAATAAATAAATACATAGTGTGGGAGGAAAAGGTCTTTATAGTAGAATGCCAGCTAGTAAGTGTAGAAGGAATGATGGAATTAGAAAATCACCATCTTTTAACTGTCCCAGTAATAACTGATATATACAGGAATTGTCAGTTGAGCTAAAACTAGTAAGTAAAAGTTTGATGAAGTATGGAATATTTACATAAACTCAGAATTTTTCCCCACAAATGACTTACTAATTATAAAGGGAAAAATAGTAACTTCAGAGTGGAGAAACCTGCCTGACGCCACCTTAACCAAAGGATCAAAGTTTAAATCACCCAGAGTGGGCAAACTCACATCCTGGCCTCCAGATACATTGCACTGAACAGGACATCATCACCTAATGTAGTATTTCTGAAAAGATCAATAATCTGAATGTAATTATGAGAAAACTGGTTAAGCTGAAACTAAGGTTAATTCTACAATCAGGCTTATACTCTTCATTTTACTCTTCATTCATACTCCTCTTTAACCTGTGATTATTTAGAAGGGTAGAATTATATTGTTTAATTTCCAGATACTTGGGGGTTTCCAGATATCTTTCTGTTACTGATTTCTAGTTTAATTTCATTATGGTCAGAGAATATACTTAGTACGATTTCAGTCCTTTTAAATTTGTTAACATTTGTTTATGTCCTAGAATATATTCAGTCTGGATATTCCATGTTCGTTGAAAAGAATGTGTATTCTGCTATTGTTGGGTAGAGTGTTCTGTAAATATCTTATTAATAGTTTGCTGATAATGTTTTACAGATCTTATTGATTTTCTGTCTACTTTTTTATTGATTGATGAGTATAGAGTGTTGATGTTTCCTACTGTAATTGTGGACTTGACTATTTCTCTCATCCAGTTATGTCAGTTTTTGCTTCATGTACAGTATTTTGAAACTCTGTAGGTGAATACATTTGACCTAGATTCACCAGTTGTTATCATTTTTCCAGTTTGCTTTATCATTCTCTGTTATATGTACATAATATTTTTTTCTGAATCATTTGAGAGTAAGTCTTAGACTCATGCCCCTTTAATCATAAGTACTTGAGTGTGTTTATTTCTCAGAATGAGGACATTCACTTACATAATCACAGATTACCAAAATCAGAAAATTTAACATTGATATAGTACTATTATATACTCTTATTTAAATTTCTCTATTATAGAGATTCTTTTTTTCTGGCCCACAATTCAGGGCAGGATCATGTATTACATTTAATTTTCATGTCTCTTTGATCTCCTTTAATCTGGAACAACGCCTCAGCCTCTCTTTGTCTGTAATAGCATGAATATTTTTAAAGAGTACAAAGCATTGCTTTTGTAGAATCCCTTAATTTTGTCTGATGTTTACTCATGATTTATTTTAGATTATGCAAATTTTTTGGTAAAAATACTGCATATGTGATGTGTCCTTTCTTAAACCTCACATCAAGAGAGGTATGATATCAGTTTGTTCCATTATCGGTAATGGCAAGAGAGGCAGGCTCTATCAACCAGCAACAGTGACTAGGTGAGGGCTTCATGGCTTCGCATTCTTTAGCATTTATTAATTTAGTATTCATTAATTTAGTATTCAGCAGATACTGATTGAGTGCCTTTTGGCTTAGATCATGTACCAGGATACGGTGGTGGAAGGATGAAATCTCTGTTTTCATGGACTTTAAAGTGTAGTGTGGGATGCAGTCCCACAGTGGCACCAATAATTAATCAATCACACCAATAGTTAATTTCAATGGTGCCAAACGACTAAAGGAAAAGTGTAGTACCAGAGGAGGGTATGTTGTGTAATAGCGAGCTAAGCCAGGGTTGGAGTTGGAAAATTGGGCATGAGGAAAAAGGCAAAGGCTTTCATGTGGAAGCCCTGGTGACTGGGAATAGACATTCCATAGCAGAATTCTGGGGTGCCCTCTGCTCTAGAGATCTAATTTTTGTGAATGGTGGTTGTCTGATTTGCCATGAGCAAGCTTAACCTGAGACAGCTTAATCACAGGATTGTCTGGAACTTAAATTCCAGCAATTTAAGCCGTTTGGGAATAACTTTTTCTTTTTTTTTTCCTCTCAGTTTTACTTTGAGCTCAGAAGCCTATAATAGAAGACCAGGTGGCCGTCGCCATAGCAAAGGCAATCTGGAGAGTTCCTTAACGTGGAAGCCTCAGGAACAGGTTGTAACAGAGATGATTTCTGAAGAGGGTGGCAAGGGTCTGAGGCGTCCCCGTTGTACTGTGGAGGAGGTAAGCCCTTTTAGCCTGATCTCTTTTAAAAGCAATTTTAGGAATTTGGGTGGGGTGGGGATAAATAGTATATGTTCTGTGGTACAAAATACAAAAGGTATAAATGGGTGTACAGGGACTGTAAATTTCCCAGTCTCCCTTCTATATCTGGCCCCTATTTGACTCCAATGCTTATATGTATTCTTCTGTATATATGTAGTCAATTTTCAGGTAAAGGAAAGAAAAAGGAATCATATTAGGAAAAGGTACAATTATAGATTCTTTCTCTTTGGGTGCCTGAATTATTCTAACTTGTTTCTTGTATAAGCTGTAATAACTGTGACTAAGTAAGGGAAGTAAATGGTGTACATGTCTGCTTTTTCCTTCCATTTTTAGGGCACCTAGCATGATGTCTTCATCAACAATCTTCCCTTCCCTCTTGAAGTCTTCACTTATTCCAGGAGAATTTAGAACTATTCCTGTCTCTGGCATTTCCCCCGGACCATCACCTATTGCAATTTGCTAGATGGTTTTCTGAGCCACTTGGCTTAGTTCATCAAAGAAATGTTTATTTGGGTCCCAGGTGCTCTGCCAGTTTTCAGCAATTCAGAATTGAATAAAATATGGTCCCTGTTCTCTAGGAGCTTATACATTAATTGTTGTAATCAGCAAGCAAGTAGGCAGAGAAAGGAATGGACTGCAGCCCTGGAGGGGATTTTAAGCAGAGGTATTAAAGTAGGCTTCAGTACCTCCTAGATAAGAAATAAGGGATGGGACTGAGGAGATATGTATGGGGTATACACAGGCCATATTCTAGAAACCTTAGAAGGTAGTATTAGCAAGGACATACTTACTGGTTAAGTGTGATATAAGGTTAGATGGAAGAGCCTGAGTCCCAGATTTCAATCTTGGATAAATATGTGTCACTGACCAGGATACCCTATGTGTTTAGGGGAAGGTGATGACTTCAGTTATGTACATTGTTTAAAGTGCCTGTGAAACACGCAAGAAGACCTGTCCCGTAGACTTTTGGATATATGGGAGTTTTGAGAAGAAGGCAAGCTTAGGGACACATTGCTGAATCTTCTGCATATTGGTGTTAGATAAGTCAAGGGAGCTGAAGAGATTATTCAGGGAGAGTATGTACTGTGAGAAAAGATAATGGGCAGAACCATCGACATTTACAGGGAGGCAGAAGAAATAATCTTCAGTGGAGACTGAGAAGATAAGAAGAAGTTAGGAGAGGGGCTTCCCTGGTGGTCCAGTAGTAAAGAATCCGCCTTCCAATGCAGGGGATGCAGGTTCGATCCCTGGTTGGGGAACTAAGAACCCACATCCTGCGGGGCAACTAAACCCATGCACCACAACTACTGAGCTTTTGCGCCTCAATGGGAGCACCTGTGTGCTACAAACTACAGAGTCCACGCGCCCTGGAGCCCACACGCCAGGGCTAGAGAGAAGCTTGCGTGCCGCAACAAAAGATCCCATGTGCCTCATCAAAGATCTCGCGTGCCACAACTAAGATCCGACACAGCTAAAAAAATAAAGAAAATAAATAAATACTAAAAAAAAAAAAAGAAATCAGGAAAGTGTATTGTCCAGGAAGGCAAGACGAGGTTAGCAGGGTGAGATGCTGGAGAGAGAGGTCAATTGACAGAAGAGCTGAAAATGTGTCCATTGGATCTGGCCATAGAGGGTCGTTAGTGACTTTGGTAAGACCAGTTCTGTTTCGGAAGCTGAATGTTCTGAATATGCAAGTGGATTATTTCTGCTGAGTTTTTTGTGGTTTACCCAGTTTCACTGTCAAAAACTCAGATGCTATCAAGGTCTAGCAGATAATGTAAATGAGTGAAATGGGCTGGAGTGAATAGGTGACCAAAGGGAATAAATAGTCTTACATAGCTCCAGATTGTTGGTACAGTGTTTCAAAAGAGACCAGATGTTACTGGATTTTTCTTTTTAATTTATAAAGTTGGTAATTAAAGGAATTAAAAGAACACTAAAATACAAAAACACTGTGCTGGCGAATGAAACACATCTATGAGCTGCATTTGACCTCTTAGTCTTTGTTTATGATTTAATTATAGGTTTGATGTGCTGGTAGTTATCTAAATGCTTTCTTTTATTTAGGGTGTTCAAAAAGAGGAGAGAGAGAAATACCGAAGGTTATTGGAGCGACTTAAAGAAGGTGGTCATGGAAACACTGTTCCTCCTGTTACTTCAACTCATCATAGGTAAAGATGCATTACCAAGATCAATGCTTTGCCAGACATCTTTTTCCTTATTTTTGGAGAAGGGATTGGTGGGAAGGGCTTTGTTGAAAAAAGAGATTAATATTGAGAGAGTGAGCCCTGTAATTTGTCTGTACTGATGGATTATATAGAACAGTGGTTTTACAAAATAGAATTTTCTGTTAGCTTTTGTTCAAGTGAATTCTTACATAAAACTCTGACACAGAAAAGTGGATTCACTGGTTGAAGTCAGGTTCCCAGGGAGCAGAGAGTTTTTTCAACCTCCCCAACATAAGTTTCTCATGACCTCTGTCTTCCTCTTTTTCCCCCTCATCTCCCCCGCTCTTCCCTCCCTTCATCTCCTCCCACCCAGCCCCCACCCCCACCCCTGCCACGTACACATAGTCTCTGAGGCATCCTAGTGGATGCATCTTAGCACAGTCGGAAATCTTCCACTCTAGAGACAAGATTAAACTCATCCCAGGTCATAAGAAGTTTTCCTTACAAGACTGCTTGTTAATTAACTGTGCTGAGTTGACCAAACAGATGAGAATGGCAGAAGGAATTGATGTCTGGGCTTTTATTTCCCTGTAAACAAGGGGACAAAAAATATGTGAGCTCAGGTTTGAGGTCTACTTGATAATTCTAACAAGCGGTGTGAGAATACACAGAGGGGAGTCCCAGAAATTATGTAACAGTAAGTTGAAGGTGAAGAAGTCACGAGACTATCTAGCTTGTTGAATGCAGAAATAACAAGAATTTTAACTTTGGGAATTTTCACTTTGGTTGTGAACTTTAAAAAGAAATTCAGGGACTTCCCTGGTGGCGTAGTGGTTAAGAATCTGCCTGCCAATGCAGGGAACATGGGTTCAAGCCCTGGTCCGGGAAGATCCCACATGCCGTGGAGCAACTAAGCCCGTGCGCCACAACTACTGAGCCTGTGCTCTAGAGTCCGTGAGCCACAACTACTGAGCCCTTGTGCCACAACTACTGAAGCCCGCGTGCCTAGAGCCTGTGCTCCGCAACAAGAGAAGCCACCGCAATGAGAAGCCCGTGCACTGCATTGAAGAGTAGCCCCTGCTCACTGCAACTAGAGAAAGCCCACGCCCAGCAACGAAAACCAAACACAGCCAAAAAATAGATAAAGAAATTTATTTAAAAAGAAATTCAGTTTAGTCAATCAGAATGTTCATATTTTTTTCCATTTTGGCTAGCCACTGTTGGAAGCAGCAGTATACTTCATGAACTATTGGTTTTGTCATGTCAGCAAAATCCTCAAACTATTTTGCTTATTATGTTTTTTTGGTTGTTGTTCTTTTTCTTCTTATGTTCTTTTAATGTGTTGTTTTGGGATCCATTTCAGTATATCGTTTAAAATTTTTCATCTTTTAACTTGGGTGTTATCATGCTGAGATTTTTTCAGTCAAGGTGGTGCTGGGGATCGAGAACATCCACTTTTATAATGGAGAAACTGGAGGTTAGGTAACTTGGCTGGAATATTAGAATCAGGATTAGACTCCTTTTATCCTAGTCCCAGATGATGCTATGTTGCACCCTTTCTCTTGTAATTTGACGTTTCTGGGTTATCAATAACTCCTGTTTGGAGAAGCTTACCAGAAAGAGATAATGAATACTTATAATAGATTTTCCTTTTGTATCTGATCTTCTTCACTTTTTGTGTTTCTAAGTTCTCAAAGAAGTCAGATGGACACATTAAAGACCAAAGGCTGGGGGCAAGAGCAAAGTCATGGAGTCAAAACAACTCAGTTTGTTCCAAAACAATGTGAGTTCCCAGATTTAGCTCTATCTTAATAGTCTTAATATATTGAACTTAGTTCAAGTGCATATAAAATTGAAAAATGACATACTAGTAAAAGATGGTGTACCAAACTTTAAAACATTATCAGACCCCAGGGCATTGATGGGATACTACCAGTACCAGTAGTTTATTAAAAATGCTATTTCAAAATAAAGCCAATTTATAAAATACCTCTTGATTATTATTCCTAGCTTCTATATCGTAGTGTATATTTTGTGAGCCTAAAATTAATTTCTTTGTATTCCTTATATTAATTTCCTTGTATTTCTCCACTTGCTGTTCACTAAATGACACTAAATGATAGCTTACCAGATGAGCAGATATTAGTCAGTTTACACTAAAGATAATACTTAAAGGAGAAAGAGATTTATGCGTTTTTAAGCAAATTAATTTGTATGGAGGCTAATGTCTTTGGAACCCATTTTAGCATTTCAGTGTAAATTAATATCTTGATACTTTGGAAACCGTAAATTGAAATTCCAGCTATATGATTGATTAATAAAGGAAATGCTTTTTTTTCTTTTTTTTTATCATCCTCACAGATAGAGTTGTTGAAACAAGGGGACCTCTATGTTCAGTGAGAAGTGAAAAGAGGTACATGGTTCAGTTTATTCTAAGTTTTCTTTGACATATTATTTTCTTTCTTTTTTTTAACATCTTTATTGGGGTATAATTGCTTTACTATGGCGTGTTAGTTTCTGCTTTATAACAAAGTGAATCAGTTATACATATACATATGTTCCCATATCTCTTCCCTCTTGCATCTCCCTCCCTCCCACCCTCCCTATCCCACCCCTCCAGGTGGTCACAAAGCACCGAGCTGATCTCCGTGTGCTATGCGGCTGCTTCCCACTAGCTATCTACCTTACATTTCGTAGTGTATATATGTCCATGCCTCTCTCTCGCTTTGTCACAGCTCACCCTTCCCCCTCCCCATATCCTCAAGTCCGTTCTCTAGTAGGTCTGTGTCTTTATTCCTGTCTTACCCCTAGGTTCTTCATGACATTTCTTTTTTCTTAAATTACATATATATGTGTTAGCATACGGTATTTGTCTCTCTCTTTCTGACTTACTTCACTCTGTATGACAGACTCTAGGTCTATCCACCTCATTACAAATAGCTCAATTTCATTTCTTTTTATGGCTGAGTAATATTCCATTGTATATATGTGCCACATCTTTATCCATTCATCTGATGATGGACACTTAGGTTGTTTCCACCTCCGGGCTATTGTAAATAGAGCTGCAATGAACATTTTGGTACATGACTCTTTTTGAATTTTGGTTTTCTCGGTATATGCCCAGTAGTGGGTTTGCTGGGTCATATGGTAGTTCTATTTGTAGTTTTTTAAGGAACCTCCATACTGTTCTCCACAGTGGCTGTATCAATTTACATTCCCACCAGCAGTGCAAGAGTGTTCCCTTTTCTCCACACCCTCTCCAGCATTGTTTCTAGATTTTTTGATGATGGCCATTCCGACTGGTGTGAGATGATATCTCATTGTAGTTTTGATTTGCATTTCTCTAATGATTAATGATGTTGAGCATTCTTTCATGTGTTTGTTGGCAGTCTGTATATCTTCTTTGGAGAAATGTCTATTTAGGTCTTCTGCCCATTTTTGGATTGGGTTGTTTGTTTTTTTGTTATTGAGCTGCATGAGCTGCTTGTAAATTTTGGAAATAAATCCTTTGTCAGTTGCTTCATTTGCAAATATTTTCTCCCATTCTCAGGGTTGTCTTTTGGTCTTGTTTATGGTTTCCTTTGCTGTGCAAAAGCTTTTAAGTTTCATTAGGTCCCATTTGTTTATTTTTATTTTTATTTCTATTTCTCTAGGAGGTGGGTCAAAAAGGATCTTGCTGTGATTTATGTCATAGAGTGTTCTGCCTATGTTTTCCTCTAAGAGTTTGATAGTGTCTGGCCTTACATTTAGGTCTTTAATCCATTTTGAGCTTATTTTTGTGTACGGTGTTAGGGAGTGATCTAATCTCATACTTTTATATGTACCTGTCCAGTTTTCCCAGCACCACTTATTGAAGAGGCTGTCCTTTCTCCACCGTACATTCCTGCCTCCTTTATCAAAGATGAGGTGACCATATGTGCGTGGGTTTATCTCTGGGCTTTCTATCCTGTTCCATTGATCTTTCTGTTTTTGTGCCAGTACCATACTGTCTTGATTACTGTCGCTTTGTAGTATAGTCTGAAGTCAGGGAGCCTGATTCCTCCAGCTCCATTTTTTGTACTCAGGATTGCTTTGGCTATTCGGGGTCTTTTGTGTTTCCATACAAATTGTGAAATTTTTTGTTCTAGTTCTGTGAAAAATGCCAGTGGTAGTTTGATAGGGATTGCATTGAATCTGTAGATTGCTTTGGGTAGTAGAGTCATTTTCACAATGTTGATTATTCCAATCCAAGAACATGGTATATCTCTCCATATATTGACATATTATTTTCTTACTTTATAAACTATATTTATGAGTAACCATGTCTGAGGAATTGTGAACTCTTCTCAGCTCTGGTAGCTGGTCAGCATATGTGGGTACATAGGTAGCTCTTGTGTCAGATGTCCACCCTAGCTTGGGAGGGTGCCCTTCTCCCCTAGGCATTAGAGGTTGGGAGGCATAGGTACTGCTTAGATAAGAGCGTGGGTGTAGTGGGCATCTCTGGTGGTCAGCATCTCTAGTATATGAACAGTGAAGGCAGTTCTGTGTGCCTTAGGATTTTGGATGTTGGTTCATTTATAGTAGAGTTTGGTAAACTATGGCCCATGGACCAAATCTGGTCCACCTGCCTGTTTTTGTAAGTAAAGTTTTATTGGACACAGTCATACTCATTCATTTACATACTACTTTTGGCCACTTTTAAACTACAATGCAAGTTGAGAAGATGTGACAAAAACCATAAGACCTGCAAAGCTAAGATATTTACTATCTGATCCTTTTTAGAAAAATTTTGCTAACCTTTGGTTTAGAGGACTATATAAACTCAAGGCAATATTTGTTTACAATTATTAAATCTTCTTTCTGAAACTAGTTTAATATGTATCAGATTACAGTCATCCAGTCTGTAATTCTCTCACTTTTTTTCCTCA
Source organism: Aethalodelphis obliquidens (assembly GCF_003676395.1). Taxonomy (NCBI): domain Eukaryota; kingdom Metazoa; phylum Chordata; class Mammalia; order Artiodactyla; family Delphinidae; genus Aethalodelphis; species Aethalodelphis obliquidens. The sequence goes on along the minus strand of NW_020837945.1, from coordinate 81,502,504 downwards.
GGTGTTCAAAGGGGAAACTTTCTGATACAGAGAAGACACTTGGAATCAGACTAGAAAATGAAGGTGTAAGTAGAAACCCTAGTTAAATTTTATGTCTTTTACTCTTTCACCTGACTTACGTTAAAATTTTGGGCCCATGAAAAATAAGATACGATATACGTTACTTTGATTTCTAATTCCGTTGTTTTCTTTGAAGAAGCAGCAGGCATTGAGGATACACACCTTTGGCTTTCTTCTGAGTTGCAAGATTTTTATCTCTGTGCTAGGGCGACCTTTGTAAGAGAGACTAACTTGCCTCCATCCCAACCCTTATCTGTGTTGCCTGGCTTCTTTTGGAGAATTTTTTAAAACCATACATCTTTAGGGAAAATGGTTGTTCGGCACTTTTCAGATTCAAGATTTCATATTTATTTGAAAATATTACCAATCTTCTGCTTAATTGGATTTTACATTTTCTATATAAGTATCAGAATAAGAAGTGTCCCAATGATCTCCATAGCAATACCAACATTTTAAGTAATAGTGGCAAAGTGTTTACTAAGCACTCCACATCCAAAAGAATTATATTCCTAAACTAAATGCAAACTTGAAGTTTTAGATTATTTCATATTTTAGGTAATAGAAATACCAAAGTTTAGGGAACTGCTTTGTGTTAAGTATCAGTCTGATCAAGATTCTCTTTTCCCATTTGATATCTTCATAAGAACTAGTCTTAAGGCTAAGTCATAGTCTTAAGTCATGATCTTAAGTCCTAAGTCTTAGATTGTTCCCTTCTCTAATGTATTTGTTACCTGGCTAAAGACTACATCCTGCTTCTATCCTTGCTGAACCTGAAGGCATTGCGATCTGGGACCATGTGGAAGGGCCAGCAGCTACTGGTTTCCTAGGACCAGTATACCTGGCAGTTAGCTAGAGTAAAGAGCACTGGCTACGTGTGTTGAGAGTGTAGCTCTAGTCCAATGCTCTATTTCTTTTTTTTTTTTTTTGGTACGCGGGCCTCTCATTGTTGTGGCCTCTCCCGTTGCGGAGCACAGGCTCCGGACACGCAGGCTCAGCAGCCATGGCTCATGGGCCCAGCCGCTCCGCGGCATGTGGGATCTTCCCGGACCGGGGCACGAACCCATGTCCCCTGCATCGGCAGGTGGACTCTCAACCACTGCTCCACCAGGGAAGCCCCCAATGCTCTATTTCTAAATAAATTTCCTAATTTCAGATAAATTTGCCTACCAGATGACTTAAGTTCAGTATTAACAGTTATGTAGAGTCATGATAAGGAAAGATTCTTATCAGAGTTTCTGGGATGCTGGCAAAATTCTGTTTATTGACCTGAATGGTGGTTACATAGGTGTTAATATTACAAAAATTAAGTGGCACATTAATGTTTTGTGCATTTTTCTATAATATATAATTACTTTTTTAAAAGGATGAAGTAGAACAAGTTTACTTGGTATAAGGATAGAAGTGGTTTATTTTGAGTGGTGGGATTATGGGTCATATTTTTTGCTTTTTTAAAGCTTTTCAAAATGTCTTTTAACTATATTATTTTTAATTGAAATAAGAAAACTGAAAATACTTTTCTTGCTACCTCCAGGGAAAACAAATGTTCTGCTTCATGGTTTATAACTGAGGTGTCCTGTTGTGAGCCTTAGGTCTTGAACCATTTTTGTTCCTTCTTCCAAGGACAGGCAGATATGCTTAATCTACTTTACTCATTTGGGGATTTACTAATTCTCTTTTCTTTCAAGATAATGGTGCTGTTTTATATTTCATGTGTTACGTATGTTTATACGTGCAAGTATCAAACATGTCAGTAGAATATGGGAACTTTTTTGATCAGAGGAGGGGACTCCAGCTGGAACCTGACTTATCTGAAGAAGTGTCAGCCCGACTGCGCCTGGGCAGTGGAAGCAATGGCTTACTCAGGAGGAAGATGTCAATACTTGAGACAAAAGAAAAAAATTGCTCAAGCAAAGAGAGGGATAAAAGGACAGATGATCTTCTTGAACTTACAGAGGTATTGTTTCTTGTTTCTTGTGTTGATCAGAGTAAGGGGCATGTTTTTAAATAACCTCAGTTATTTAAGACTTGAGTGAATGTTTTGTTTTGAAGAGTTTCTCCAGGCTAGGGAATGTATGTATGAAGGAAATCATGCCCAAGGGCTGGTCAGTCACTGGCTACACTGATCATTAGTGATCTGTGAAAGTGGCCTAAGGAATTAGATTAATTTCAGCAAATGTGAGTAGACAGGATTGTCACATATCTTGGAATATAATGGGTTCTTTGTAGATTCTTTTTCTAAACTTAAAATATTTTGAGTTACACTGTATGGGTTTGACATTAGGAAGGAGTTCATTGCAGTTCTTTTTTTTTTTTTTTAAACATTTAATTTTATTTGTTTATTTTTGGCCAAGATGCATGGCCTGTGGGATCCCAGTTCCCCAACCAGGGATCGAACCCAGGCCCAGGCAGTGAAAGCACCAAGTCCCAACCACTGGACTGCCAGGGAACTCCCCTTCATTGAGGTTTTTGTTAAGCGATTATGGTTCACTAAAATGTCCCTTTCAATGATTACTGTATTTGAAATGTTTCTGTAAGTAAAAACTTATAGAAAACAAGGAAATGAAGGTAGTTAAAAATTCTCATTTTAAAGGTGAGCCCACATCTTGACTCCTCCATTGTTGTGGTAGTCAGTCCTATTCAGTGAATATTTATTGAGCACTTACTATATGTTGGACATGCAGGTGGAGAGAGAGAGATCCATAAAATTACAAAATTGTGTTTAGTGGGGGGGAGCAGTATTGAAAATATTTGGATGAAATAACTTCTATTTGGTTTATAGATTCAGGCTTATAGCTTAAATATGCATTTCTCTTTGTAATTCTTTAGAATGATGCCATCTATTCAATAAGGTCTCAGTTGCTAGACTGCTGCCTAGTTTTCTAGTTTCTGCTTACTCTGTTCATGTCAAAAGTAGATAGAATGATCTCTTTGATTCCTAATTTTATTACTTTGATGTTTTAAAATAAAAGTTCAGGAGGTAGATAAGGAAAGTATGAAAATGCTTTTATAGTATTGTGAAAGGAGCAAAGGCTAAGGAGTGAGACACTCCGGTGTTCAAATCTTGGCTCTGCCTTTTAATCATTATATGACTTTGACCATGTAACCAAAATTCTCTGAGCTTTACCTCTTCTATAAAATGGTGATAATACTTTCCCCACAAGCAGGGATTAATGGTGTGCTTCAAGCATCTGGTACATGTTTGGCTCATGTATCCCACATGGTAGTGGGATAATTGAGAGTATACTTTAAATATTATTATCAGATTATTGTTTTCAGAAGTTAATAATTGAACTAGCATTTTTTATAACCATTAGTAGTAAGATTGCTTTGTGCTCCTAAATTGAAATTCTTTCCTACTTCAATTTAGTAGGTCTTTGATGATCTGTTTTTCTTAAGGGTCAGGTATTACAGAGATGAAAAGCTTTTTTTTTTTTTTTTTTTTTGCGGTACGTGGGCCTCTCACTGTTGCGGCCCCTCCTGTCGCGGAGCACAGGCCCCGGACGCGCAGGTGCAGTGGCCATGGCCCACGGGCCCAGCTGCTCCACGGCATGTGGGATCTTCCCGGACCGGGGCACGAACCCGTGTCCCCTGAATCGGCAGGCGGACTCCCAACCACTGCACCACCAGGGAAGCCCTGAAAAGCTTTTTTCCATCTCAGACTTTCAGTATCTGATAGTGGTTCCATATTAAAGTAGCAACCTCTGGACTTTGTAATTCAGGACATGGAAAAGGAAATCAGTAATGCTCTAGGCCATGGCCCACAGGATGAGATCCTAAGTAGTGCTTTCAAATTACGAATCACTCGAGGAGATATCCAGACCTTGAAGAACTATCACTGGCTCAATGATGAAGTAAGTTGTCTTTTTTTCCCCCTTTGACTATCATTATGCTTAGTCATTTTCTGTCTGTAACCATAGTGGTTTCTACACAATTAAAAGAGGCTGGTAAAGCAGCTTTAGTTTTTCTAAAACAAAAACATCTTAAACCTTAAAAACATGATTAATTCTGATTGTTTGCTGTCTTTAATTAGCAATGTTTCCCTCTTCTGCATTTGTGCTTTGTTTCATCCACCACTTACTAGTCTTAAGTGAGATTTTTATAAATCCTGGGTGCAAGTGATAAATGGAAGGAAGCAAGCGATACTTTATTTTAGATGAATTCTTATAGGAGCCAGTTTATTTTTTCAATAATAAAGGAATACATTGATCACTGTATGTACACTATGTGATTTTTTTTCTTTATTTCATTTGAGTGATAACTGTAAAATTTGCCCAATTGTCATCTTGTATCCTTATGTATTTAGCTAAAGGTAGCTCTTGGTTCTTGCCAATTTCCCAGTTGGTTCTTTACCCAGCTGCTCAGCCCCTGCATTTTCTCCCTTTGCCTTCCTTCCTCCCCGCTATAACTAGTGACATATAAACACATTCTTGTAAAATTAGCATGTTTCTGTTTCACATTATAAATGTAATATGTTTATTATAGAAAATTTAGAAAATACAGGAAAAGTGAAGGAAAAACATCGTTTGAAAGTGGCACAACTCAAAAGTAAACAAAATACTAATGTTTTGGTGTATTTCCTTCCATTTAATTTTTTTTAATTGAGGTGTAATTTATATATAGTAAAATTCACTTCCAGTTAATATTTTTGCATATTTTGTGTGTGATATAGTTACATATACATTTTCATTGTTGCAGACTTTCTCCTTGAGTTCTTTCTCTTGTCTCTCTTACTCACATGCCTCAAAAGTACAGTCTCATTCCTTCTTAATCCCTCCCATTTTGCACTGATCATTTTTTTTTTAATACATTTATTTTATTTATTTTATTTTTGGCTGCTTTGGGTCTTTGTTGCTGCGTGCGGGCTTTCTCTAGTTGCGGTGAGCGGGGGCTACTCTTTGTTGCGGTGCACTGGCTTCTCACTGCGGTGGCTTCTCTTGTTGCGGAGCACGGGCTCTAGGTTCGTGGGCTTCAGTAGTTGTGGCGTGCAGGCTCAGTAGTTGTGGCACACAGGCTTATTTGCTCTGCGGCTTATGGGATCTTCCCGGACCAGGGATCGAACCGTGTCCCCTGCATTGGCAGGTGGATTCTTAACCACTGCACCACCAGGGAAGTCCCTGCACTGATCATTTTTTGTTTTCCATCTTCTGTCATAGACAGCCCTTTTATCCCCTTCCTTAGTGCCTTCCCTTCCCTCAGCTTATTTTCTAATTCATCCTAATTGAGTTAGGTAGAAATCTAGTTTTGATAATATACTTGCCATATTCTAACATTTACTCTCTTGATATTACAGGTCATTAATTTTTACATGAATCTCCTGGTGGAAAGAAATAAAAAACAAGGGTATCCAGCACTTTATGCATTCAGTACTTTCTTCTATCCAAAATTAAAGTCTGGGGGTTACCAAGCAGTGAAAAGATGGACCAAAGGGGTCAATCTCTTTGAACAGGAACTTATTCTGGTGCCTATTCATCGGAAGGTACATTGGAGCCTGGTGGTAAGTCGAGAGGTTTAATTGTTGGAGTTTGGATAATGACTGTTTTGTTAAATGCAGGCATAGTAACCACCGCTGTAAAGCAAATATCGCAATAAAGAGAGTGACATCAATTTCTTGGTTTCCCAGTGCATATAAAAGTTATGTTTACACTACACTGTAGTCTGTTAAGTCTGCAATAACACTATATCTGAAAAACAATCTACATACCTTAATTAAAAAATACTTATTGCTAAATACTTTTTATGCTAATCATCATCTGAGCCTTCAGTGAGCTGTAATCTTTTCACAATAGCATCAACGGTCACTGATCACAGATCACCATAACAAGTATATTAATAATGAAAAAGTTTGAAATGTTGTGAAGAATTACCAAGATATGACACACAGACATGAAGTGAGCAAACACTGTTAGAAAAATGACGCTGATAGACTTGCTTAATGCAGGGTTGCCACAGACCTTCAATTTGTGAAAAATGCAGTGTCTGCAAAGCACAATGAAATGAAGTGTGCTGGTAATGAAGGCGACTCTTCTGTCTAGTGAGAGTCCTGTAGTATATGTTAAGGGCATACTCTGCAGAGTCCCTTCTTAGTTCTTGAGTTGAACAACTTAGAAAGCTACAAGACAGTCTGTAGTGGAGGACCTTTGATTTTTAATAGGAATTTTAATACACGTGGGTTATTTTATTACTTTTGTTTACGAGATGATAACGGGTTTATTGTAGTAAAGGTATAAAGAAAAAGGCAAAAAAAAAGTCTCATCACTCTGAGAGGACCACTAATGTTTTAAGGAATAAGTTTCTATGCCTTTCTCTAGGAATAGAAAAATATAATTTTATAGACATGGAGCTCATATCATCTGTGATGTTTTATGAAAAATGTGTCTTAGAAATCCATTCATGTTGGTACATATATTTTTTTAAATGCTTATCTTTTTAGAAATAAAATTCTCATTTTTTGTGATGGTTGTTTCTGGATGTTGCATTTTTCCATTATAGGTGATAGACCTAAGAAAAAAGTGTCTTAAATATCTGGATTCTATGGGACAAAAGGGCCACAGGATCTGTGAGATTCTCCTGTAAGTAAAGGCTTAAAAACTTCAGTGTTGCCTCAGTGTGCCCTTTGTTAAGTGGTCTTTCTTTCCATCCTCTGGTGGATGGTAGTCTAATGTGTAGTGAGAGCTGTCTTCCTAGTTGTTCACAACTTGACCTGAATCCATCTTTTTGTCTAAAAATAACCCCAAAATCTGATCTTAACTGAGAAATCTTATTTAATAGCATCACTGAAAACAAGTTTGTCATATGTCATAATGTAAAATATATTTGATGAGAATCCCGTGATTTGAATTAGATTTCTCTGGGATTGATACATTAGTTCTCTGAATTCTTAAGCCCACTCACTGATGTCTCTGTGCTTTCCATGATGGTTTGGTTCATCTCATAGAACCTGGAGGTGATTTTTAAGTTAAAACATGGTTTGTAGGTAACTGTTTTAATAGTAATTGCTAGAAACCTGCCTTTAAAGCATAGCCATCTATTAGCTATGTAAAGTGATGACAAGAATTTCACAGAGAGGAAGCAAATCAGTGAAATAAGTCTATTTTGAAACACTTATGACCACTGGAAGCAATTGCAGGTTCCAGTTTTTAATTTTAGTAAGGATACTTGGATAATTTTAATAAGGATACTTTAGTAAGGAACTCTTGTTGAATGATGTGAAGAAAAGTTAACAATAATTCAGTTCTTTCTTTTTTGATGTTGTTTTAGTGTAAAAGATCCTTTTTATTTATGGGTGTTTATCTTGAATAAAAAATGTAGAGAAGAAATTTTTTTAAATCATAAGATACACCAAATTGTTTATAAAGCAGTTATTTCCTTCTAGTCTTTTCTGCTTAAGATGTATGTAAAATGTGCATACATACATACGTGTGCACATACACATACATATAATCACATACTTACGAATGTTTTCGTTGGAATCATACAGCAAAATTTTGTCTGTTGCTTATAATAGGATACCAAAAAACCATACTTTTATAACATTCATACTTTTCTTTCCCCCCTCTCTCTCTCTTTTTTAATATATGAAGAGTTCAGCTTCTTTGGGTATCTGAGGCCCCCTCCCTTTCCTGATGCCCCTAGTCCAACTTTTCTCAATTTTTTTCATTATCACCTCCCCACTCCAAATTTTTTTTTAATTTAATTTCTCCATGACAAGAGAAAATAGTATTAAGGAAGAGACTTTGTTTGTTGGGTTGAGCTTTACAGGGCTACAAACCATTGAAATATCTAAGATTTTTGCCTTCTAAGAACCAGTTTTCACCTCTCTGGGGGTGATATTGCTGCTCCCGTTGTGAGCGCATGCCCTAGCATATGTAGGTCCCTTTTATGTAGGTTAGGATGAGAACTGAGATGCCTGTGTTAAATTTGATAACCCTCTGGAGATTTGGATAAAATTAAATCACTCTCAATACTTAAGTATATATCACCTAGCAATGAGGAAATTCTCTTACATAACCACAATGCCATTATCACACTTAAGAAAGTTGACAACCACTAATGTGTAATAATATATGATTCATGTTCTGATATCGTCAGGTATCTTTTATAGCTTTTTTTCCTAATCCAGGAAGTCAGTCAGGGTTCATGCATGTAAGTAATGTCTCTTTAGTCTCCCTTAGTTTAGAATAGTCTCCTACATTTTTTTTTGTTTTCCATGGCAGTGCCTTTTCTTTTTAAGACTCCAGGCCAGATGTCTTGTTTTATATCTATTTTTAAGTGAGAAAAAGCAAGTTATAGAATGAAGTACTTTTTTTAATAGAATAAAATGTGTGTTTTAAAATGGGGTGGAGTAGAGAACTAGAAGAACAAACAGCAAACCATTAATAGTAAATATTTCCATAGTGGTTATTATGGGGTCTTTTGCATTTTACATATTATGTTTTAATTTTTAAAATATAACCCTATATAATTTTTGTAATCAGAAAAAACACAAAATAAAATGTAAAAAGCCAAAAACAATCATATTTAAAAAAATCTAACAGAGATGGCTTTGAGAATGGCAGGTCTATTAAACATCACGATGTCTTTGTAGTCATAATGCTAAGTCTCCACAGGGATTCATCAGTATATTCCTTCTTTGCTGTTTTTTCAGTCAGTATTTACAGGATGAAAGTAAGACCAAAAGAAATATTGACCTGAATGTTTTAGAGTGGACCCACTACAGCATGAAGCCACATGTAAGTGGTGATCATCTGTATTTCAAATACTTTGTTGCATTTCCTGTCAGTAGCGTATTATTTAGACTTGGCTTCCTTCCTCCCCTTACTCACTCATCCTTAGGCATGCATTCCCCTGAGGTGTACATCGTTAGAATGATCACTTCTAAATCTTCAGAAATTCATTTAACCAAGTTGTTTGCTTTTAAGCCTTTATCTTGTTTCTTAAACTATAAATGTTAAATATCTGCATGTCTCAAAAAATTGAGAAAAAAACACAACACAATAAATGCAAGCCAGCTACTTTTCTTGGTTGGCATTAATGGAAATTTTAAAGCTCCTGTTCAAAACTTATCTGAGAAATTTGTATATTTAGATCTTAAGCGTCCAATGCTGTGAGTCCTCAACAGTCAGGTGTGCTATTTGTGAATGTGCTTTGGATCTTGCCAGATTTGAATCTCATTCAGGGTCTAAAAATGCATATATCTGGGACTTCCCTAGTGGCGCAGTGGTTAAGAATCCTCCTGCCAATGCAGGGAACACGGGTTCGAGCCTTGGTCCGGGAAGATCCCACATGCCGCGGAGCAACTAAGCCCATGCACCACAACTACTGAAGCCTGAGCACTTAGAGCATATACTCCACAACAAGAGAAGGCACCACAGTGAAAAGGCTGCGCACTGCAACGAAGAGTAGCACCCGCTCGTTGCAACTAGAGAAAGCCTGCTTGCAGAAACAAAGACCCAATGCAGCCAAAAAATAATTAATTAAAAAACGCAGGGCTTCCCTGGTGGCGTGGTGGTTGAGAGTCTGCCTGCCGATACAGGGGACACGGGTTCGTGCCCCGGTCCGGGAGGATCCCACCTGCCGCGGAGCGGCTGGGCCCGTGAACCATGGCCGCTGAGCCTGCGCCTCCGGAGCCTGTGCTCCGCAGCGGGAGAGGCCACAACAGTGAGAGGCCCACGTACCGGGAAAAAAAATAAAATAAAATAAAAGCTTACATCTTTTAGCCCTAATGGCTCCTTTTCTTTAAAAAAAAAAAAAAAAAATTTATTTATTTATTGAGCAGTGTTGGGTCTTAGTTGCGTCACGTGGGATCTTTATTGCCGCGTGCTGGATCTTTTTTTTTTTTTTTTCCCCACAGTTTACCCTTCCCCCTCCCCATATCCTCAAGTCCATTCTCTAGTAAGTCTGTGTCTTTATTCCTGTTTCACCCCTAGGTTCTTCATGACATTTCTTTTCCTTAAATTCCATATATATGTGTTAGCATACGGTATTTGTCTCTCTCTTTCTGACTTACTTCACTCTGTATGACAGACTCTAGGTCTATCCACCTCATTACAAATAGCTCAATTTCGTTTCTTTTTATGGCTGAGTAATATTCCATTGTATATATGTGCCACATCTTTATCCATTCATCTGATGATGGACACTTAGGTTGTTTCCACCTCCGGGCTATTGTAAATAGAGCTGCAGTGAACATTTTGGTACATGACTCTTTTTGAATTATGGTTTTCTCAGGGTATATGCCCAATAGTGGGATTGCTGGGTCATATGGTAGTTCTATTTGTAGTTTTTTAAGGAACCTCCATACTGTTCTCCACAGTGGCTGTATCAATTTACATTCCCACCAAGAGGGTTCCCTTTTCTCCACACCCTCTCCAGCATTTATTGTTTTTAGGTTTTTTGATGATGGCCATTCTGACTGGTGTGAGATGATATCTCGTTGTAGTTTTGATTTGCATTTCTCTAATGATTAGTGATGTTGAGCATTCTTTCATGTGTTTGTTGGCAGTCTGTATATCTTCTTTGGAGAAATGTCTATTTAGGTCTTCTGCCCATTTTTGGATTGGGTTGTTTGTTTTTTTGTTATTAAGCTGCATGAGCTGCTTATAAATTTTGGAGATTAATCCTTTGTCAGTTGCTTCATTTGCAAATATTTTCTCCCATTCTGAGGGTTGTCTTTTGGTGTTGTTTATGGTTTCCTTTGCTGTGCAAAAGCTTTTAAGTTTCATTAGGTCCCATTTATTTTTGTTTTTATTTCCATTTCTCTAGGAGGTGGGTCAAAAAGGACCTTGCTGTGATTTATGTCATAGAGTGTCCTGCCTATGTTTTCCTCTAAGAGTTTGATAGTTTCTGGCCTTACATTTAGGTCTTTAATCCATTTTGAGTTTATTTTTGTGTATGGTGTTAGGGAGTGATCTAACCTCATACTTTTACATGTAGCTGTCCAGTTTTCCCAGCACCACTTATTGAAGAGGCTGTCCTTTCTCCACTGTACATTCCTGCCTCCTTTATCAAAGATAAGGTGACCATATGTGCGTGGGTTTATCTCTGGGCTTTCTATCCTGTTCCATTGATCTATATTTCTGTTTTTGTGCCAGTACCATACTGTCTTGATTACTGTAGCTTTGTAGTATAGTCTGAAGTCAGGAAGCCTGATTCCTCCAGCTCCGTTTTTCGTTCTCAAGATTGCTTTGGCTATTCGGGGTCTTTTGTGTTTCCATACAAATTGTGAAATTTTTTGTTCTAGTTCTGTGAAAAATGCCAGTGGTAGTTTGATAGGGATTGCATTGAATCTGTAGATTGCTTTGGGTAGTAGAGTCATTTTCACAATGTTGATTCTTCCAATCCAAAAACATGGTATATCTCTCCATCTATTTGTATCATCTTTAATTTCTTTCATCAGTGTCTTATAATTTTCTGCATGCAGGTCTTTTGTCTCCTTAGGTAGGTTTATTCCTAGATATTTTATTCTTTTTGTTGCAATGGTAAATGGGAGTGTTTTCTTGATTTCACTTTCAGATTTTTCATCCTTAGTGTATAGGAATGCCAGAGATATCTGTGCATTAATTTTGTATCCTGTTACTTTACCAAATTCATTGATTAGCTCTAGTAGTTTTCTGGTAGCATCTTTAGGATTCTCTATGTATAGTATCATGTCATCTGCAAGTAGTGACATCTTTACTTCTTCTTTTCCGATTTGGATTCCTTTTATTTCCTTTTCTTCTCTGATTGCTGTGGCTAAAACTTCCAAAACTATGTTGAATAAGAGTGGTGAGAGTGGGCAACCTTGTCTTGTTCCTGATCTTAGTGGAAATGCTTTCAGTTTTTCACCATTGAGGATGATGCTGGCTGTGGGTTTGTCATATATGGCCTTTATTATGTTGAGGAAAGTTCCCTCTATGCCTACTTTCTGCAGGGTTTTTATCATAAATGGGTGTTGAATTTTGTCAAAAGCTTTCTCTGCATCTATAGAGATGATCATATGGTTTTTCTTCTTCAATTTGTTAATATGGTGTATCACGTTGATTGATTTGCGTATACTGAAGAATCCTTGCATTCCTGGAATAAACCCCACTTGATCATGGTGTATGATCCGTTTAATGTGCTGTTGGATTCTGTTTGCTAGTATTTTGTTGAGAATTTTTGCATCTATGTTCATCAGTGATATTGGCCTGTAGTTTTCTTTCTTTGTGACATCCTTGTCTGATTTTGGTATCAGGGTGATGGTGGCCTCGTAGAATGAGTTGGGGAGTGTTCCTCCCTCTGCTATATTTTGGAAGAGTTTGATAGCTTGATAGTTTGATAGCTCTTCTCTAAATGTTTGGTAGAATTCGCCTGTGAAGCCATCTGGTCCTGGGCTTTTGTTTGTTGGAAGATTTTTAATCACAGTTTCAATTTCAGTGTTTGTGATTGGTCTGTTCATATTTTCTATTTCTTCCTGATTCAGTCTTGGCAGGTTGTGCCTTTCTAAGAATTTGTCCATTTCTTCCAGGTTGTCCATTTTATTGGCATAGAGTTGTTTGTAGTACTCTCTCATGATCTTTTGTTTCTGCAGTGTCAGTTGTTACTTCTCCTTTTTCATTTCTAATTCTATTGGTTTGAGTCTTCCCCCTTTTTTTCTTGATGAGTCTGGCTAATGGTTTATCAATTTTGTTTATCCTTTCAAAGAACCAGCTTTTAGTTTTATTGATCTTTGCTATTGTTTCCTTCATTTCTTTTTCATATATTTCTGATCTGATTTTTATGATTTCTTTCCTTCTGCTAACTTTGGGGTTTTTTTGTTGTTCTTTCTCTAATTGCTTTAGGTGCAAGGTTAGGTTGTTTATTCGAGATGTTTCCTGTTTCTTAAGGTAGGATTGTATTGCTATAAACTTCCCTCTTAGAACTGCTTTTGCTGCATCCCATAGATTTTGAGTCGTTGTGTCTCCATTGTCATTTGTTTCTAGGTATTTTTTGATTTCCTCTTTGATTTCTTCAGTGATCACTTTGTTATTAAGTAGTGTATTGTTTAGCCTCCATGTGTTTGTATTTTTTACAGATCTTTTCCTGTAATTGATATCTAGTCTCATAGCATTGTGGTCCAAAAAGATACTTGATACAATTTCAATTTTCTTAAATTTACCAAGGCTTGATTTGTGACCCAAGATATGATCTATCCTGGAGAATGTTCCATGAGCACTTCAGAAAAATGTGTATTCTGTTGTTTTTGGATGGAATGTCCTATAAATATCAATTAAGTCCATCTTGTTTAATGTATCATTTAAAGCTTGTGTTTCCTTATTTATTTTCATTTTGGATGATCTGTCCATGGGTGAAAGTGGGGTGTTAAAGTCCCCTACTATGAATGTGTTACTATCGATTTCCCCTTTTATGGCTGTTAGTATTTGCCTTATGTATTGAGGTGCTCCTATGTTGGGTGCATAAATATTTACAATTGTTATGTCTTCTTGGATCGATCCCTTGATCATTATGTAGTGTTCTTCTTTGTCTCTTCTAATAGTCTTTATTTTAAAGTCTATTTTGTCTGATATGAGAATTGCTACTCCAGCTTTTTTTGGTTTCCATTTGCATGAAATACCTTTTTCCATCCCCTTACTTTCAGTCTGTATGTGTCTCTAGGTCTGAAGTGGGTCTCTTGTAGACAGCAGATACATGTGTCTTGTTTTTGTATCCATTCAGCCATTCTGTGTCTTTTGGTGGGAGCATTTAGTCCATTTACATTTAAGGTAATTATCGATATGTATGTTCCCTTTCCCATTTTCGTAATTGTTTTGGGTTTGTTATTGTAGGTCTTTTCCTTCTCTTGTGTTTCTTGCCTAGAGAAGTTTCTTTAGCAGTTGTTGTAGAGCTGGTTTGGTGGTGCTGAACTCTCTCAGCTTTTGCTTGTCTGTAAAGGTTTTAATTTCTCCATCAAATCTGAATGAGATCCTTGCTGGGTAGAGTAATCTTGGTTGCAGGTTTTTCTCCTTCATCACTTTCAATATGTCCTGCCACTCCCTTCTGGCTTGCAGAGTTTCTGCTGAAAGATCAGCTGTTAACCTTATGGGGATTCCCTTGTGTGTTATTTGTTGTTTTTCCCTTGCTGCTTTTAATATGTTTTCTTTGTATTTAATTTTTGACAGTTTGATTAATATGTGTCTTGGCGTATTTCTCCTTGGATTTATCCTGTATGGGACTCTCTGTGCTTCCTGGACTTGATTAACTATTTCCTTTCCCATATTAGGGAAGTTTTCAACTATAATCTCTTCAAATATTTTCTCAGTCCCTTTCTTTTTTTCTTCTTCTTCTGGAACCCCTATAATTCGCATGTTGGTGCGTTTAATGTTGTCCCAGAGGTCTCTGAGACTGTCCTCAGTTCTTTTCATTCTTTTTTCTTTATTCTGCTCTGCATTAGTTATTTCCACTATTTTATCTTCCAGGTCACTTATCCGTTCTTCTGTCTCAGTTATTCTGCTATTGATCCCATCTAGAGTATTTTTCATTTCATTTATTGTGTTGTTCATCATTGATTGTTTCGTCTTTAGTTCTTCTAGGTCCTTGTTAAATGTTTCTTGCATTTTGTCTATTCTGTTTCCAAGATTTTGGACCATCTTTACTATCATTATTCTGAATTCTTTTTCAGGTAGACTGCCTATTTCCTCTTCATTTGTTAGGTCTGGTGGGTTTTTATCTTGCTCCTTCATCTGCTGTGTGTTTTTCTGTCTTTTCATTTTGCTTATCTTACTGTGTTTGGGGTCTCCTTTTTGCAGGCTGCAGGTTCGTAGTTCCTGTTGTTTTTGGTGTCTGTCCCCAGTGGCTAAGGTTGGTTCAGTGGGTTGTGTAGGCTTCCTGGTGGAGGGTACTAGTGCCTGTGTTCTGGTGGATGAGGCTGGATCTTGTCTTTCTGGTGGGCAGGTCCACGTCTGGTGGTTTGTTTTGGGGTGTCTGTAGACTTATTATGATTTTGGGAAGCCTCTCTGCTAATGGGTGGGGTTATGTTCCTGTCTTCCTAGTTGTTTGGCATAGGATGTCCAGCACTGTAGCTTGCTGGTCGTTGAGTGAAGCTGTGTGTTGGTGTTGAGATGGAGATCTTTGGGAGATTTTCGCCGTTTGATATTATGTGCAGCTGGGAGGCGTCTTGTGGACCAGTGTCCTGAAGTTGGCTCTCCCACTTCAGAGGCACAGCACTAACTCCTGGCTGCACCATGAAGAGCCTTTCATCCACACGGCTCAGAAGAAAAGGGAGAAAAAGTAGAAAGAAAGAATTAGTAGAAGTAGAAAGAAAGAAAGAAAGGAGGGAGGGAGGGAGGGAGGGAGCAAGGAAGGAAGGAGGGAAGGCAGGAAAAAAAGAAGACAAAGTAAAATAAAGTAAGATAAAATATAATGAAGTTATTAAAATAAAAAAATAATTATTAAGAGGAAAAAAAACCAAAAAAATGGATGGGTAGAACCCAGAACAAATGGTGGAAGCAAAGCTATACAGACAAAATCTTCCACACAAGCATACACATACACACTCAGAAAAAGAGGAAAAGAGGAAAAAATCATAAATCTTGCTCTCAAAGTCCACCTCCTCAATTTGGGATGATTCGTTGTCTATTCATGTATTCCACTGATGCAGGGTACATCAAGTTGATTGTGGAGCTTTAATCCACTGCTCCTGAGGCGGCTGGGAGAGATTTCCCTTTCTCTACTTTGTTCTCACAGCTCCCGGGGCTCAGCTTTGGATTTGGCCCTGCCTCTGTGCGTAGGTCGCCGGAGGGCGTCTGTTCTTTGCTCAAACAGGACGGGGTTAAAGGAGCCGCTGATTCGGAGGCTCTGTCTCACTCAGGCCGGGGGTGGGGGGTACGGAGGGGCACGGAGTGCAGGGCGAGCCTGCAGCGGCAGAGGCCGGAGTGACGTTGCGCCAGCCTGAGGCGTGCTGTGCGTTCTCCTGGGGGAGTTGTCCCTGGATCCCGGGACCCTGGCAGTGGCGGGCTGCACAGGCTCCCCGGAAGGGGGGTGTGGATAGTGACCTGTGTTTGCACACACGCTTCTTGGTGGCGGCAGCAGCAGTCTTAGCGTCTCATGTCTGTCTCGGGGGTCCGCACCTTTAGCCGTGGCTCGCGCCTGTCTCTGGAGCTCCTTTAAGCAGCGTTCTTAATCTCCTCTCCTTGCGCACCAGGAAATAAAGAGGGAAGAAAAAGTCTCTTGCCTCTTCGGCAGGTCCAGACTTTTGCCTGGACTCCCTCCCGGCTAGCCGCGGTGCACTAACGCTCTGCAGGCTGTGTTCACGCCGCCAACCCCAGTCCTCTCCCGGCGCTCCGACCGAAACCGAAACCCAAACCCAAGCCTCAGCTCGCAGCCCCGCCCGCCCCGGCGGGTGAGCAGACAAGCCTCTCGGGTTGGTGAGTGCTGGTCGGCAGCGATCCTCTGTGCTGGAATCTCCTCGCTTTGCCCTCCGCACCCCTGTGGCTGCGCTCTCCTCCGCAGCTCCGAAACTCCCCCCCCCCCGCCACCCGCAGTCTCCGCCCGCGAAGGGGCTTCCTAGTGTGTGGTCACTTTTCCTCCTTCACAGCTCCCTCCCGCTGGTGCAGGACCCATCCCTATCCTTTTGTCTCTGTTTATTCTTTTTTCTTTTGCCCTACCCAGGTACGTGGGGGGGTTTCTTGCCTTTAGGGAGGTCTGAGGTCTTCTGCCAGCGTTCAGTAGGTGTTCTGTAGGAGTTGTTCCACGTGTAGATAGATGTATTTCTGGTGTATCTGTGGGGAGGAAGGTGATCTCCACGTCTTACTCTTCCGCCATCTTCCCGGAAGTCTCCTGCTGGATCTTTAGTTGCGGCAAGTGGGATCTTTTGTTGCAGCATGTGAACTCTTTTTTTTTTTTTTTTTTTTTTTGCGGTACGCGGGCCTCTCACTGTTGTGACCTCTCCCGTTGCGGACAGGCTCCGGACGCGCAGGCTCAGCGGCCACGGCTCACGGGCCCAGCCGCTCCGTGGCATGTGGGATCTTCCCGGACCGGGGCACGAACCCGTGTCCCCTGCATCGGCAGGCGGACTCTCAACCACTGCGCCACCAGGGAAGCCCGTGTGAACTCTTAGTTGCGGCATGTGGGATCTAGTTCCCGGACCAGGGTTTGAACCCATGCCCCCTGCATTGGGAGCATGGAGTCTTTGCCACTGGACCGCCAGGGAAGTCCCCTAATGGCTCCTTTTTAAAGTAAGCTACATGAGTTCAATTTTAGCCCTCACCTCTATATAATGGCTTGACTATCTTTATCCAAAAGCATTTTCATTTCTAAGCTGAATAATTAGAAGAGTAAGTGTTGAGATTTCCTGAGGAAAGCACAGATAAAAGAAGAGTTTGTTAGGATGAGTAACTGTGTTCTGGAATGGGAAATGTAATAAAGAAGACAAATTCTCTTCATCTGTGTGGTGGAGTCTAAAGTTCTTTCCACTCTGTGATAGATGCTGGGCTCAGGAGAGAAGTTCGAGGTACCTACCATATGTATGGGTGGTGTGCATTTTCAATCTTTTCCTTTTTACAATAATCATGTGTATTTTTTTGAATAAAAATTGAGTTAATAAAAATAAATAAAAATTGTCATCTAGTATGTTTTCCAGCAGTGGAATTAGACTCTCTTACTCCCCTTATAACTGACAGCCAAAGTGTGTAAGGGACTGGCCAAGATTAGTGCAACACGGGCTTGGGGAATGTGTGAGTTTACTTCACCTGGGCTTGGAATCCACCACCTTTGGTTTATGGTGCCTTTAAGTGCTGCTTGCAAGCAGTAGTGGTTTTTTTTTTCAGGACAGAACTGAACATCATGGCAAGATTTCCTAACTGGTTAAACCCTATAAAGAGTCTTTTTTCTCTCTCCTGCTTGCAGCTGTGGGGGTCCAAAGCAGTAGTCTTAGTTTTCCGGCTAGGGAAGACAAGTCAGACTCTGCAGTATGGAAATAGGTTAGTTGTATTGTAAGCATATCTCTGGTTGAACCACACTTAGCCATTTTCAAAATTTATGAATGCCTTTGAAACAATTCTGACTAGAATTCCTGTTCCTGGTAATAAACCTTCTTTCAGTTTGCTTTATATGAGAGCTGAGAGATTGAACTCTCACTTTGCTTTTCTCTTTCCTTCTAAAAATTTTCCATGAGGCTCACATACTCCATGTCATGGGTTGCGTTTTTATGCCACATAAAGACTAATTGTGTTTGTGTTTGTGTGTTCGTGTAATACCAGATTTAACATTTACCTTTATAATATTGTTTGTCCACAGTAATATTTAGAAAAAGTCAAAGGAGTTTGTATTTGATGAAATTTCACCCCTTCCTCTCTTCTTCTTTTGTAATTTTAGGAGATTCCTCAACAGTTGAATGGGAGTGATTGTGGAATGTTTACTTGTAAATATGCAGATTATATCTCTAGGGACAAACCTATCACATTTACTCAGGTGAGTGGAGACCCCTCCTCATCCTTTTACTTGTTATTAAACAAGATAAACTCAGAGCATGTTACCAGTGCCTGGCACACATTAAGCTGTTAATAATGGTAGTTGTGCTACTATTATTGCTGTAAACCTTGGCCATAGCCCTACTCTTGGTAGTATCAGGGTTTGTCACTGTATCTGCTCTCACGTTTATCCTAGTCTTTGGTGACCAGTGGGGCAATTTGCATCTCTCTGAACTCCAGTGTTCACTGGTTCTTGAGTGTTACTAATATTTTTAGCCAAAGAAGGAGGCACATCAGAATATGTAACAGCATGGGGAAATCAGGCCTTGTGAGAACTTAAGCTGCAGGTCTAAGATGTAACTATGAATGCTGATTTTCCCTTCTGTTCTGATTATTTTTGGTTCTCCATAGCTCTGCATTTGAGTGGAAATTCAAATATGTTGAGAACTCTTGAGTATTTATGTTTGTAATAGTGGATTCTCAGTCTTTTTACAACCAAGGACAACCTCCTTTAAAAAATAGTTTGCTTTAACAGACCTCATTTTGATAGCTACCAAATTGTACATATTGAATAGTAGGACTAATAATAACCCCATTCTAAGCTTTTGAACAACATGAACTAACTAGGGCTCCCATGCTGAATTAATAAAATTGGTTAGCTTCAGCAGTTTTACTAAGAATAAATATGTAATTTTTTACTACAAGTTTTGAGCTATTTAAAATAATTTATGAATCCATGTGTTAAGACTTTTTAGGCCTCTTCACACTAGTTTATAGTAAAATGGTATATCCAACTATTTATAAGGAAACTCCAGGAGTACCTCAAGGGTATCTGATTTCATCGAAAAGAGTTACAGGTGATTTTGGATTTGTCTTGCATGTTGTTGCTTTGAAAATTGGACCATGTAGTGATTATCATCAGTTAAAGCAGAATAATATATTAAGAAAAGCCTCTAATTCTTTGATGCTTCTAAAGAAGGAGTTATTTATTCTCTGAACCTAATCACATGAGATTTGAAGGGGGGATGTTGCTATTTGAACAGAATTGGCCATGGACAACATTTGGTATAGCACAGAGTAATTTGCGGGTTTGTTTTTTTCTTTATTTAAATAGACTTCATGTTTTTCTCATAAGAGAGCAGAATATGTTAATTTTAGAATGTTTTGAAATACAGGTAAGTAGAAAAGTTACTTTTTGTGCCGCCACTTAGCTATTTCCCTTTTTGGTACACGTTTTTGTTATGAAGTTGTTGTTGGACTCTATTGTATAATTCTGCATCCTGCTTTGATTTTCCTTAACACGTAAAAATGCTTATGATACATATAATAATACAAATAACCTCCTTTTTTTATGGCTTTGTAAGTCTGTACCATGATGTGGAAAAGTCAAGGCTTACACAATGGACATTGACATCCTACTTTATTTACATGCTACAACTAAAGGTTGTTGACGCTGGGCACTTTCACGTGTGATGTATGTGTTACTTGTGGATTCTCTGCAGCACCAGATGCCTCTGTTCCGGAAGAAGATGGTGTGGGAAATCCTTCATCAGCAGTTGCTGTGAGAACACCCTGCCGCAGTCCCTCCCGCTGCTGGTGGTTCTTTCACAGATGGACGTTTCCATATACCTCATGCATTGTGGGTTAAAAAGTCCCTGCATCACCTCTGTTCTCTCACAGGTACTGAGCTGTTAGAAGTGCATGAAGGCCCCTCTCTGCACCCTAGTCCTGACTTGGTGTGTGGAGGGCTGCTTGCAACCCTGTTTATAAGGCCATGCCTGCTCAGAGCCCTGGACTATCAACCCACACAAGAACAAACGCTAATTAATACTTTTTTAAGATTTTTTTTTTTCCCTGTGAATGTGGGAAATGCAGGATTTATTCTATGATTTTTCTGTGTGTTTGTTCATGTGTATTCATTCACTCACTCATTTGCAAACATAATGGGCAGTGGCTGTTTTCTGCTGCTCTTTTGAAGTTAACTCTAAATTTCTCATTTGAACTATTTATTTCTGAAAGGAATGTTAAGCTGCCCCTGCTGAAGATCAGGAGGGAAATCAGTGGGGGGCGGAAGGGTTAATTAACTTCTCTAGCTGGAGCAGTAACTGCCAACTTGAAGCAGGAGGTCTTCTTTCTTTTGAGGCTTGAAAATGCCAGGAGAAGCGCTGTGGTGTAGGGCTTTGGTTGCCTTTCAGAGGAAGTTCCACACTACAGCATTGGCACGGTGTCGTGGAAAAGTGGAACTGTGGCCAAGGAACTCTGGCTATCCAAGTGTCTTCAGAAGAGTGTCATGGTCATCCTAAAGAGACTTCCCTTTCTGGAAATGAGGTGACTTAGCTACTCTTAAAACTGGATTTGAAGTCACTGTAAACCCTAAATCTTCATTTTCATCCCAGATCTGGTTGAGTATAAGCCTCAGATATGTAAGGGCTGGCCTGAGCTGTTTATTTCAAAAGATACTATTCAGTTTAAAGCTATTTTCCTCAAAGTTTTTTTTTCTATATATAAAGCCAAAATTAAGTTTTGTACTCATTAGTATTTACATCTCCCCATTCCACCGCCACTGAAACCTGTGCAAGAAAATTTAGTACTTGGCTCTGAGGTTGCCAGTTATACAGTAGTCTATTTTGCCTATGAAAGTTTGTATTTAACTGTTTTGTTCATTAAAAACCTTACAGTGGTTATGCATATTTAATTTCAGAAAGTTTAGAGTTGGTCAGAACATATTTTGCAAGATCTAGTGCCTAGTGTTGCTTTTCTGATGTAATAAAAGGTTGTCTGGCAGAACCTGAAAAGTATACGCTGATTTCTAACCCTTTCCCTACTTAAACCTCCCACACTTCTCCTCGTTCACAAAAGTAAGAGGTCAAACCAGAAAAACTGGGCATCTGTTAGCTATGAATCAACATGTCTGCCATCTGGAGGCCCTGGCTTCTGGTCGCAGAGGCATACTCTTTTTTTTTTTTTTTTTTTTTTAATTTATTTAATTTTAGCTGCATTGGGTCTTCGTTGCTGTGTGTGGGCTTTGTTGCGGTGAGCAGGGGCTGTTCTTCGTTGAAGTGCGTGGGCTCTAGGTGGGCAGGCTTCAGTAATTGTGGCACATGGGCTTAGTAGTTGTGGCTCACAGGCTCTAGAGCGCAGGCTCAGTAGTTGTGGCGCACGGGCTTAGTTGCTCCACAGCATGTGGGATTTTCCCGGACCAGGGCTCGAACCCGTGTCCCCTGCATTGGCAGGCGGATTCTTAACCACTGCGCCACCAGGGAAGCCCTACAGAGGCATACTCTTGCAGGCAGTTTTCCCTGAGATGTGTAAAAGTCTTGGTATAAGACCTGGGGCCTCTGGTGAGGATTGAAACTGCTGGGCCTACTTGATGGTCAAACCAGAGGACGTGTGCTTAGGTGATGATTAAAGAGTGAGCCAGTTGGGCTGAGTCTCCCTCAAGCTTAGGCTGTACAGAGAACCCTGCCTGCAGCCTCCGTTCCTTTCTTGAGGCTTCTGGAGCTGTGCCAGTGAGTACTGGGTTCTGGCAGCGGGCACAGCCAAGAAAGGCCAGAGATTTACTGGGTCAGCAATGCACTGAATGCCTGGTTCCCACTTGGCACTAGTAGGTTTCACCTGAGAATTTAGAACCTTGGTTAAGATTTGTTCCATGTGGGGTAAATCCTTTTAGGAATGGCAGCCCAAATGAGTGATGCTGGGGGTTAATGTATTTGTATTACAAGTATTTGGAGGGGCTTCTTAGAGCAGCATTCACTGAGCTTTCCACTAATGTGATTCTTCAGGATAGCTCTTAATAATCTTCTAGGACATAATGAATTGATGAGAACAGAGAGTCAAGTTGGAGAATGCCATTCTACTTAACCCTGAGTTTCTGAATTTAATAGGAGATAACACAGCCATGCTTCTGTAGGCACTGACATTTCTCTGTACAGATACTTGTTGGTAATAGAATTTTAATACCTAAACAGTTTATGAGAAAAGCCGCCAGCTACTGATAATTTGCTAATTATCAGTAGCAAATTATTAACATTAAAGCCAGTGAGAAAGATATCTGTATCTCTATTGCAGTAGTTTGGGGGTCTGAAAAAAAGGTGGAGTGAACCATTGTTCTTTTTTTAGTAGGCAGTCTCTCCTAAAGATTGATGAAGAAGAAAAAAAAAAACCCACAACTGTTGGTGAGCAAATGACTTTCTCATTTTTGACCTTTGAGCCAGGAGGAGGGTGGGAGGGAAACAGACTTGGGGCATATGGAAGATGTCTGGAGAGCCCCTTATTCTACCTCAGTTACCTAAGGCTGTTAGAACTTCTGATCTTTTCCTCCTAAGCACAGCTTGGGGAATGCCATGTTGAATGGTGGATGTTTGCCTGCACTGTGAGGCGTTGCTTGGTGCTGGGACCAAGGTGTGGGTGCAGGGAGAATGTGTCCTTGAAGATACATTGAACTTCAGATATAAATAAATAAATATGGTGGAGAAATTTAAGTTTGTAACAACCTTAGTACTGTAGTTAAGCTACACAGTTTAAATTGGCTTTTGTGAGGGAATTCCCTGGTGGTCCAGTGGTTAGGACTCTGCGCTTTCACTGCCGAGGGCATGGGTTCAATCCCTGGCTGGGGAACTAAGATCCCACAAGCTGAGCAGCACAGCCAAAAAAATAAATAAAATTTTTTTTAAAAAATTGGCTTTCGTGAACTAATTGGGAACCTAATCTCTTTATGATAGTTTCTTTAAGAAAAGCTCTAGGTACCCATATTCAAACAAATTTTTGGTAATTGTTTGTAAGTTGGGGATCTAGGTGTCTATTGCTTTGGTGATTTTTTTTTTTAATTTAATATATACAAGGAAGGGTTTGGGTGTTTGAAATAGGTGTTGATTTTATCTATTTATCAATAAATTGATCTCTTTAATTCAGTGGCTTTCAAATATTTTTGATTGCAACTCATAGTAATAAATGTATTGCGACCAATACACACATGCATATATTATGTGATTATATATGGACACAAAAGTTTTACAAAAAATATTACTTATCCTTACTACACTGATAGTTTTCTTTAAACAAAAATTTTTTTAAGGTGAGTTGTGACCACCACATTGATTTCTCAACCCACTAATGGATAGAAATCCAGTTTGAAAAACACTGCTCTAAATGAACTGACAGCAAAATGCAAATTATGTTCAAAACTATAATCCTTGAGACCACAAAAATACAACAAATGTGGGGGTGTTTTGAAATGAATCAATCTAAATCTAGGAAAACGGGCCAGAAGTTTTCAGACCCTCAATGGAAATACGTGGTTAAACAATCCTTGTTCTTCAGGTTTTACATTGGAATTTCATGAAAAATGTTCAGTAGAAGTCCTATTACTTCTATGTAGGATGTAAAACAAAGGGTTCTATGGCCCAGTGAATGTGTGTACCATGTCTTTTCCTCCTGGGGAGGCATGGCAAATGTAATAAATTACTGTCTTAACCTAGTGTGTCTAAAAACTTGGACGTTGAGCCCTCTGTGTTGACACCTGTGGAACTGTTTTGTGAAATACAGTTTGGCACGTGCCAGGAGAAGCAACATAGAGCTCTTGGAAGCATATGCTTCAAATATACATTGGGGAAGTATCCCCTCTCCCCATCTCAGCCCCCCCCGCCAAGCACACACACTGCCTCCTTAAGGGCATGTGGTGATCATAGTCTGTGGTGCCACTTATATTTTTCTTTAATTGTATCAGTAATAGGTGTTCATAGTAGAAAAATAAAATACTGATAGAAGTTAAAGATAAGAGTTCTGTAAACTCACCACCCAGAGTTAATAACTCTTAGCATTAACATTCTGGTATATATCCTAGCCTTTGGTATATACTCTGTCACGTGTGTATTAATAAGTGTGTGTGTTGTGCACGCTTGTGCAAGTATATATATTTTTTTGTTATTAACAAATATGGAATCACACTATGTGACTATATAACCCCCTTTCCACTTAATTTATGTTGAACATATTTTCACGGCAATAAATATTGACATCTTAATTGCCGTGTAGTGTTCCAGCATATGGTTATAACATAATTTATTTAATCAGTATTGTTAGACATACTGTCTTGCAGTGTTTTCAGTTATTCTCTTAGGAGAAGTTCTTAGAATTAAAATTTCTAAATTAGAGTTACATGTATTTTTTTAAAAATCAGAGATAAAAATCCACCCATTAGTATTTTGACTGGCACAGGCTGATGACTTCTACCTCTATTGATTTAAGTTTTATAATATTTTTCATGTGTAGGTCTTCTGGATAAGTTCATTCTGAAGGACTTAATGTCTCATTTTAGTGGACAATTTTATCTTTATTCAACTACTTTACAAAAAACTTTTTATTATGGAAATTTTAAGACATAAACAATCATCACCACCTTTCAGCAGTTATACTAAAATGTGGCTAATCTTTTTTTTTTTTTTTTTGCGGTATGCGGGCTTCTCACTGTTGTGACCTCTCCCGTTGCGGAGCGCAGGCTCAGTGGCCAAGGCTCACGGGCCCAGCCGCTCTGCCGCATGTGGGATCTTCCCGGACCGGGGCACGAACCCGTGTCCCCTGCACCGGCAGGCGGACTCTCAACCACTGCGCCACCAGGGAAGCCCTATGTGGCTAATCTTGATTCACCTTTTTTTCATGGGAGGGGGAGAGTCTGGAGTATATTAAAGCAAAATCCAGACATGTCTTTCTACCTAAATACTTAAGAATGTCTCCCTAACATATAATAACTTAAAGCCTTTGTCATTTTTACACATAACAAAATTAGTAAGAATTTGCCAGTACCATCTAATAGTTCACATTCAAGTTTCCCTGATGATTAAAACGTTTTATTACATTCTTCTAATCAGAATATATAGTGGGTTGAATGGTGGCCCCCCAAAACATATGTCCGCATCCTTATCCTTGGAACCTGTATTACTTTCTTTGGCAAAAGATGTGATTAAAGATCTTGAGAAAAGGAATTTATCCTGGATTGTCTGGGTGCGCCGTAAATGCAATCACATGACATATAAGAAAGAAGCAGACAGTTTTGAGATGGATAAGGCGGAGGCGTTGAAATGGGCCTAGGCAGTATTTATTTTTATACCCAGTTTTAGGTATAAACAAAATCTGGAAAAAGACACCCAAGTGTTAATGATTGGCTGGACAGGCTCTGTTGCTTTCTAGTTTTTTTTTTTTTTTTTTGCGGTACGCGGGCCTCTCACTGTTATGGCCTCTCCCGTTGCGGAGCACAGGCTCTGGACGCGCAGGCTCTGGACGCGCAGGCTCAGCGGCCATGGCTCATGGGCCTAGCCGCTCCGCGGCATGTGGGATCTTCCCAGACCGGGGCACGAACCCGTGTCCCCTGCATCGGCAGGTGGACTCTCAACCACTGCACCACCAGGGAAGCCCTGTTGCTTTCTAATTTATAAATTTGTGTTTGGAGTTAAAAAAAAAAGGAAGAGGCAATGATACTACAGAAGCAAGACTGGAGTGATGCTACCACAAGCCAAGGAAGCCTGGAGCCACCAGAGCTGGAAGAGCCTTCAGAGGGAACCTGGCCCTGATGACACCTTGAGTTCAGGCTTCTGGCTCCAAAACTGTGAGAGAATAAATTTCTACTGTTTAAGTCCATCAAATCTGTGGTAGTTACAGCAGTCTCAGAACAGTAATATGGGATCCAGTAAAATGTACACGTTGCCATTGGTTATTATATCTCTTGAGTCTCTTTTATTCAACAGTAGTCTCCTTCCTTGTACTATTATTTATTAGAGAAACCGGGTGTTCCTGCGGAAAATCCCACTTCTAAATTTGGCTTACAACTCCTTGGTGGTTTTTAACTACTTCCTCTATCCCTTGTATTTCATGTAAACTGGTAAGCTTGATCTAGAGGCTTGATCAGATTCAGGTTGAATTTATTAGGCAAGGATACTTCATTAGTGGTCATACTGTATTGTATCACATGACGCGTAATGTCTACTTGTTCCACTTACTGGTGCTAAGATTGATCTGTAATTCAGGCTGTCAGAGTTCCTATTCATCTTTCTCTTCTTGGTTTTAAATTTAATTGATGATCCATTATTAAGAGGTACAAAATGGTGATTTTCTAATTCTATCATTTCTCTATGTTAATTACCTTGAATAATTCTATAAAAGAAAAACTTCTTTTCAACTAATTTGGTTACCCTGAAATGCACTGCAACTAGGAAAAAATATGACTTTTAAAAATTTATTTTATTGAAATATAGTTGATTTACAATATTATATTAGTTTCAAGTGTATAACACAGTGATTTAAAATTTGTATAGATTATACTCCATTTAAAATTATTATATAAAATATTGGCTATTCCCTGTGCTGTACAATATATCCTTGTAGCTTATTTATTTTATACATAGTAATTTGTAAGTCTTAATCCCCTACCCCTATCTTGTCCCTCTCCCCCCCTTCCCTCTCCCCACTGGTTTGTTCTTTATATCTCAGTCTGTATCTGTTATATTCATTTGTTTTATTTTTTAGATTCCACGTATGAGTGATAACATGTAGTATTTGTCTTTCTCTGACTTACTTCACTAAGCATGATACCCTCCAGGTCCATCCATGTTGTTGCAAATGGCAAAATTTCATTCTTTTTTTAAATGGCTGAGTAATATTCCTCTGTGTGTGTGTGTGTGTGTGTGTGTGTGTGTGTGTGTGTGTGTGTCTTCGTGTCTTCTTTATCCCTTTATCTGTTGATGGACTTAGGTTGCTTCCATGTCTTGGCTATTGTAAATAATGCCGTGAACATTGTGGTGTATGTATCTTTTTGAATTAGTGTTCTCTTTTATTCCAGAGTGGAGTTCCTGGGTCATATGGCAGTTCTATTTTTAGTTCTTTTAGGAACCTCCATACTGTTTTCCACAGTGGTTGCACCAGTTTACATTCGTGGCAATAGAGTATGAGGGTTCCCTTTTCTCCACATCCTCACCAACATTTGTTATTTGTGTTCTTTTTGATGATAGCCATTCTGACAGGTGTGAGGTGATATCTCATTATGGTTCTGATTCACATTTCTCTGATGTTGAGCTTTTCATGTGCCCATTGGCCATCCGTATGTCTTCTTTGCAGAAGTGTCTATTCAGGTCTTCTGCCCATTTTTTAATCAGCTTATCTGTTTTTTTGTTGTGAGTTGTTAGAGCTGTTTATGTATTTTGGATATTAGCCCCTTATCAGTCATATCATTAGCAAATATATTCTCCCATTATGTAGGTTGTCTTTTTTGTTTTGTTGATGGTTTCCTTTGCTGTGCAAAAGCTTTTAAGTTTAATTAGGTCCTATTTGTTTATTTTTGCTTTTGTTTCCTTTGCCTTAGGAGGCAGATCCAAAATAACACTGCTCTGATTTATGTCAAAGAGTGTTCTGCCTATGTTTTCTTTTGGGAGTTTTATGGTTTCCAGTCTTACATTTAGGTCTTCAATCAATTTTGAGTTTATTTTTATATATGGTGTGAGCAAATATTCTAATTTCATTCTTTTACATTTAGCTGTCCAGTTTTCCCAGCACCATTTATTGAAGAGATTGTCTTTTCTCCATTGTATACTCTTGCCTCCTTTGTTGTAGATTAATTGACCATAGGTGTGTGGGTTTATTTCTGGGCTCTCTTTTCTGTTCCACTGGTCTATGTGTCTGGTTTTGTGCCAGTACCATACTGCTTTGATTACCGTAGCTTTGTGTATAGTCTGAAGTCAGGGAGCAAGTTACCTCCAGCTCTGTTCTTCTTTCTCAAGATTGTTTTGCCTTTTTGGGGTTTCCATATAAATTTAAAATTATTTGCTTGTTCTGTGAACAGTGCTGTGGGTATTTTGATAGGGACTGCATTGATTCTGAAGATTGCCTTGGGTAGTATAGTCATTTTAACAATATTGATTCTTCCAATCCAAGAACATGGTATATCTCTCCATCTGTTTGTGTCATCTTTGATTTCTTTCATCAGTGTCTTAAGTTCTCTGAGTACAGGTCTTTTACCTCCTTAGTTAGTTTTATTCCTAGGTATTTTATTCTAGGAATAAAATGTGATGGTAAATGGAATTGTTTTCTTAATTTGTTTCTGATAGTTCATTGTTAGTGTATACAAATGCATCAGATTTCTGTATATTAATTTTGTATTCTGCAACTTTATTGAATTCATTGATGAGCTCTAGTAGTTTTTTAGTGGCGTCTTTAGGATTTTCCATGTATAGTGGCATGTCATCTTGCAAACAGTGACAGTTTTATTTCTTCCTTTCCAGTTTGGATTCCTTTATTTCTTTTTCTTGTCTGATTGCTGTGGCTAAAACTTCCAATATTATATTGAATAAAAGTGATGAGAGTGGACATCCCTGTCTTGTTCTTGATCTTAGAGGAAATGCTTTCAGCTTTTCACTGTTGAGTATGATGTTAGCTGTAGGTTTGTCATATATGGCCTTTATTATGTTGAGGTATGTTCCCTCTACACCCACTTACTGGAGAGTTTTTCTTATCGTAAATGGATGTTGAATTTTGTCAAAAGCTTTTCCTGCATCTATTGACATGATCATATGACTTTTATTCTTCAGTTTGTTCATATAGTGTATCACATTTTGATTGATTTGCAGATATTGAACCTGCATCCCTGGGATAAATCCCACTTAATCATGTTATATGATCCTTTTAATGAATTGTTGGATTAGTTTGCTAATATTTTGTTGAGGATTATTGAATCTATGTTCATCAGTGATATCTGCCTGTAATTTTCTCTTTTTTGTGAAATCTTTTTCTGGTTTCGGTATCATGGTGATGCTAGGCTTGTAGAATGAATTTGGAAGCGTTCTTTCCTGTGCAGTTTTTTGGAATAGTTTCAGAAGGATAGGTGTTAATGCTTCTTTAAGTGTTTGGTAGAATTCACCTGTGAAGCCCTCTGGTCCTGTAGTTTTGTTTGTTGGGGGTTTTAAAATTACTGATTCAACTTCATTACTGGTGATTGGTTTCTTCATATTTTCTACTTCTTCCTGGTTCAGTCTTGGGAGAGTGTACATTTCTAGGAATTTATCCATTTCTTCTAGGTTTTTTGTTTTATTGGTATATAGTTGTTTGCAGTACTTTGTATTTCTGTGGTGTTAGTTGTAACTTCTTTTTTATTTCTGATTTTATTGATTTGGGCCCTCTTTTTTCTTGATGTGTCTGGCTGAGGCTTGTCAACTTTACCTTTTCAGAGAACCAGCTCTTAGTTTCACTGATTTTTTTAAATGTTCTTTTTGTTGTTGGTGTTTGTTTTGGTCTCTTTCATTTATTTCTGCTCTGATCTTTATGATTTCTTTCCTTCTGTTAACTTTGTGTTTTCTTTGTTCTTTTTCTGGTTCCTTTAGGTATAAGGTTAGGTTGTTTATTTGAGCGTTTTCTTGTCTCCTGAGGTAGGTTTGTATCACTATAAACTTCTTTCTTAGAACTGCTCTTGCTGTGTCCTATTGATTTTGGAGCGTTGTGTTTTCATTTTAATTTGTCTCCAGGTATTTTTTGATTTCTTAGATTTCTTCAGTGATCTGTTGGTTGTTTAGTAGTGTATTGTTTAGTCTCCATGTGTTGTGGGGTTTTTTGCAGTTTTTTCCTTGTATTTAATTTCTAGTTTCTTAATGTTGTGTTGGAAAAAATGCTTGATATGGTTACTGAGGCTTGTTTTGTGGCCTAGCAGGTGATCTGTCCTGGGGAATGTTCCATGTTGCACTTGAAAAGAATGTGTATTCTGCTGCTTTTGGATAGAATGTTCTATATATATCTATTAAGTCCATTTGGTCTAACATGTCATTTAAGACCAATTTTCTGTTTGGATGATCTGTCCACCTTTTTTTTTTAATCCCCTTACTTTCAGTCTGTATGTGCCTCTAGATCTGAAGTGAGTCTCTTATAGGCAACATATATATGGGTCTTATTTTTGTATCTGTTCAGCCACACTGTGTGTTTTGGTTGGAGCATTTAGTCCATTTACATTTAAGGTGACTATTGATAGGTATATACTTATTGCCATTTTGTTAATTGTTTTGGGGTTGTTTTTGTAGTTCACTTTTGTTCCTTTCTTCTTCTTTTGCTCTCTTCCCCCCTTGTGATGTGATGACTATCTTTAGTTTTTTGGAGGGTTTTTTTCTTTGTTTTTTGCCACACCGCACAGCATGTGGGATCTTAGTTCCCCGACCAGGGATTGAACCTGCATCCCCTGCAGTGGAAGCATGGAGCCTTAACCTTGCCAGGGAAACCCCTATCTTTAGTATTATGTTTGGATTCCTTTCTCTTTTGGGTTTGTTTACCTATTATAGATTTTTCATTTGTAGTTACCATGAGATTTATATATAACCATCTATATATGTGTGATTATTTTAAGTTGCTGATCTCTTAACGTCAAATGCATTTTAACAACCCTGCATGTTTACTCCCCTCACCTAGTGGTTACTGTTTTTGGCATCATATTTTACATTTTTTTGTTTTGGGTATCCCTTTCTTATTGTGGATACAGATGATTTTATTACTTTTGTCTTTTAACCTTTCTACTAGCTTTTTACATAGTTGGTTTACTATCATTACTGTATATTTGTCTTTACCAGTGTGCTTTTCTTCCTTTCATAATTTTCATGTTTCTAATGGTCTTTTCTTTTTCATGTAGAGAGTCCCTTTCACATTTCTTGTAAAGTTGATCTGGTGGTGCTGAAGTCTTTTAGCTTTTGCTTGTCTGTAAAACTTTTGATCTCTCCATCAAATCTGAATGAAAGCCTTGCTGGGTAGTTTTGGTTGTAGGTTTTTCTCTTTCATTACTTTAAATATATCATGACACTCCCTTCTGGCCTGCAGAGTTTCTGCTGAAAAGTCAGCCATATGGGAGTTACATGCAAGTTCCCTTGCATGTAACTCATTGCTTTTCACTTGCTGCTTTTAATATTCTCTCTTTATCTTTAATTTTTGGCATTTTAATTACGGTGTGTCTTGGTGTAGTCCTCTTTGGGTTGATCCTGTTTGGGACTCTGTAGTTCCTGGGCATGGATGTCTGTTTCCTTTCCCAGGTTTGGGGAGTTTTCAGCTATTGTGTTGTCAAATATGTTTTTTGCCCCTTTCTCTCTTCTCCTTTTGGGGCACCTATAACTTTTTTTTTTTTTAATAAATTTATTTTACTTATTTATTTAAAAAAATTTTGGCTGTGTTGGGTCTTTGTTGCTGCGCTTGGGCTCTCTAGTTGCAGCAAGCGGGGCTACTCTTCATTGCGGTGCACAGGCTTCTCATTGCAGTGGCTTCTCTTGTTGTGGAGCACGGGCTCTAGGTGTGCGGACTTTGGTAGTTGTCGCACACAGGCTCGGTAGTTGTTGCATGCAGGCTCAGTAGTTGTGGCTTGTGGCCTCTAGAGTGCAGGCTCAGTAGTTGTGGCATATGGGCTTAGTTGCTCCGTGGCATGTGGGATCTTCCTGGACCAGGGCTTGAACCTGTGTCCCTTGCATTGGCAGGTGGATTCTTAACCACTGTGCCACCAGGGAGGTGCCACCTATAACATTTTGATATTGTCTCAGAGGTCTTGTAAGCTGACTTCATTTCCTTTTATTCTTTTCTCTATTTTCTGTTCAGCATCAGTGATTTCCACTACTCTGCCTTCCAGCTTATTGATCCATTTCTCTGTATCATTCAATCTGTTGATTCCTTCTAGTGTGTTTTTCATTTCAGTCATTTGTTATTGTATTCTCCATCTCTGATTGGTTCTTCTTTATATTTTCTAAGTCTTTGTTTAAAACTTCTAATTTTTTTTTTTTGGCCATGCCACATAGCTTGCAGGATCTTAGTTCCCTGACCACGGATTGAACCAGGGCCTAACTACTGGACCGCCAGGGAATTCCCAGCAATTTCTAACTTCTCACTCTGTTCATCTATTCTTCTCCTGAGTTCTTTGATCATCTTTATGATTGTAAAAATTTAACTCTTTATCTGATAGGTTGCCTACCTCCACTTCATTTAGTTCTTCTTGGGGTTTTATCCTGTTCCTTCTTTTATAACATGTTCCTGTGTCACCTAACTTTTCTGAATTTGTTTTTATATCTATGTGTCTGGTAGGTTGGTTACGTTTCCTGACCTTGGAGAAGTGGCCTTTCGTAGAAGACATCCTATGCATCCCAGAAGTGTACTCTCCTCTGGTCACCAGTACTGTATGCTCTAGATGTGCTCCTAACCTATGTGGGCTGTGTGGGCCCTTTTATTATAGAGGGCTGGTTATTGTGGGCTGTCTGGTAGGAGTTGCTGACCCCTGGTCTGGTTGGTTGCCAGGGTCTGCCTTGTGTGGAGGCTGCCAGCCACTGTTTGGCAGGGCCAGGTCATGTGGCTGGCTACAGAAGCCTGGAGGGCCCTGGGGCTAGTGGTGGCTCACTCTTGGGCAGAACTGGGTTCTGGGGTGGGTGGTTGCAGAGCTAGCATTCCTGGATATAGTGTTGGCCTGCTGGTGGTTGGGGCCAGTTCCTGAAATGGCTCACTGTAGGTTCCAGGGTGTCTCAGAGCCAGTGCTGGCCCAGTGGTGTGTGGGGCTGGATCCCGCGGTGGCTGGTTGAATAGTGCATGGTATCTCAGAGGTGGTATTGGCCTGCTGATGCATGGGGCCAGAGCCCAGGGGCTCCCAGAGCTATTGCCAGCTCACTGGTGGGTGGGGCTGGATCCACAGGCCTCTGGCTGAGGTGCCCAAGGTGTCCCAAAGGAGATGTTGGCCTGCTGATGGAAAGGGCTGGAGCTTGGGGCTCCTGAGGGTGGTGCTGTCCTACTGGTATATTGTCTGAGTCCTGACAAGGCAGGCTGTGGGGCATGGTGGTTCTGTTCCTGCTGTCTACCCACTGGTGGGTGGGGTCAGTGCCCAGGAGGTCCTGCGGTGTTGGCCCACTGGTGGGCAGAGCTGGCTCCCAGGGTCTCTGGCTGCAGGGTCTTGGAAGTCCTGAGTGCAGTGCCTGTGTACTAAGTGTCTCAGGTCCTGGGTCCTCTGGTGGACAGAGCTGCTTTCAGGGATGGCTCTGGGCTATGGGGGTCTTAAGGCAGCCTGGCTGCTCATGGGTGGGACTGTGTCCCCACGTGGCTTGGCCTGAGGGGACCCAGTACTTGGGCCTACAGGCTGGTGGGAGGGCGTAGGGCTGGGTCCCGAGGCTAACAAGCTAGAGGGAGGATTCCAAAATGGCAGTTGCCAGCACCAGTGTCCCCGTGGTAGAAGGAACTCTCAAAAATGGCTGCTGTCAGTGTCTTTGTCCCCAGGGTGAGCTCTACTTGCTCCCTGCCTCTCCAGGAGACTTTCCAAGTTCAGCAGGTAGGTCTGACCCAGGCTACTTTCAAATTACTGCTTCTGCACGGGGTCCCAGAGCATGTGAGATTTTGTGTGCACCCTTTAAGAGTAGCGTCTCTCTGGATCTCCCAAAAGTAAGCCCCACTAGCCTTCAAAGCCAAATGTTCTGGGGGCTCATCTTTGTAGTGCACCCCTGTGTTGGGGAGCCTGACGTGGGGCTCAGACACTTGCTCCTTGGGGAGAACCTCTGCAGTTGTAATTATCTTCCCATTTGTAGGTTACCCCCCCAGGGGTGTGGGTCTTGACAATATTGCAACTCCACCCTTCCTACCCATCTTTTTCTGGTTCCTTATTAGTTGTAGATCTTTTCTGCTAGTCTTCTGGGTTTTCTCATTGATAGCTGCTCTGTAAATGGTTGTAATTTTGCTGTGCCCATGAGAGAAGGTGAGCTCACGGTCTTCCTACTCCTTCTTGGCCCAGCCCTATGATGTTTTCTTTTTTTTTAATATATAAATTTATTTGTTTTTGGTTGCGTTGGGTCTTCATTGCTGTGTGTGGGCTTTCTCTAGTTGCAGTGAGCTGGGCGCTACTCTTCGTTTGCAGTGCGCAGGCTTCTCATTGCGGTGGCTTCTCTTGTTGTGGAGCACGGGCTCTAGGCGTGCAGGCTTCAGTAGTTGTGGCGCGCAGGCTCAGTAATTGTGGCACACAGGCTTAGTTACTCTGTGGCATGTGGGATCTTCCCGGACCAGGGCTCGAACCCGTGTCCCCTGCATTGGCAGGCAGATTCTTAACCACTGCGCCACCAGTAAGTCCTCTTTCTTGATGTTTAATGAGAAATTGTAAGAAGGAACATTGAAGGCTGCTAACCAGAAGCCATTTTTGACTTTAAAGTCCCTTCTTATACATCAGTTAGAATCAAAGACTTTGTTGTGTTCAAACTTTTATTTTACAGATGAGGAGACAGGCCTCCAGGAGGCTGTGATATGCACAAGGTTATTTAGCTAGTGTACAGGCAACCAGGGAGAAAAGGTCTGGGCCTGGGCTTTCTTATTCTCCTGATGAGAAAGTGAGACTGATAGAGATCTGGTACAGGGAAAGAGGCACCCATCCCTGCCTTCAGGCCTGCCCTAGGGCAAAGCTGAGCTATGCCCTGGTTAAGTTCCCTTCACAGCCCCTTGCTCTGTTTGCTGAGCAAGGCCTCCCATGCTGACAGCCAGTTACTGGGGTTTTGAAGGTGCCGGATGCAGGAGGTGGAGCTGTATTCCACAATGAGTTTTCACAGCCGAGGGAAAGCAAGTCCCAGCGATAAGGGATGACTGGAGGAACTGAGTAAAGGGAGAACTAGACAACTGTCTTCAAACATTAGGGGCGTTGTCCTAAGTAACATGTAGCAGATTCAGTGTGTGGTGGTTGTGGGGTGAGCGGATTTCAGATCAGTGGAAGGAAGATCTAGGAGGCTGGACTGTGTGACGACAGAACTGTCTGCCTTAGGAGCCGCGTTTCTCCTCGCCGGGGGAGGGGGTGGTGGCCAGACTTTGGAGAGAGTTTAGAGGACATTATTCCATATTAGGAAAGTGGACCAAATGACCTCGAAAATCCTTTCCCAATACTGCTGTTCTGTGAACTTAAGAGTTGAGAAAAGGTTTTGCCAGGTTCAGTGAGGGTGACTGGAAGCAGTTTTGTAGCTATCGAGAATCAGGGACATTCAGGAGTCACAGAAGTCGGGAATCTTTCATATTAGGAATTGTTGCAATTACAGATAAACTGATACAGGGATCCGTTTGAGTTTGGTTTTTCATTCAGAGTTTGCCCTGATCACTAGAGCTTACTGGACGCAAAAGGGAATATTCTTCACTGTTTATTGTCAGCCACATCTGAGATTAGGTTAGCTCTTAAAATGGGAACAAACCAAGTACCTTGGATCCCTGCTTTTACGAGAGAACGCAGGAGAATCGAGGTCAAGTTAGAATATAGTTGTTCCATGAGGTTTCTCCTCATGTTGGCTGTTTCTGTGAGAGCAAGAGCTATTAAGAGCACTCATGGCTTCTAGAGAGACAGTGACTTATGTGGCTGATGTGAGCTAGAATAGAAAATTAACATGCATATGGGGTAAGTCTCATTTTAATTCACCAGCACCTTAAGGGGAATGTAGAGAGAAATAAAAGGTGGCAACAGCTGACAGTAAACATCAGGAGATTTGCTAGCAGTGGTATTAGACATTAGCGGTAGCAGGTCAAAGATATTTCCGTTAGGCTTTAAGACAGTGAAAGATTTGGATGCGTGTACAATTTAGGCTGGTCTCTGAATTTCTACAGTTGTGGGCTTCCCTCATCGTCGTTCACATGGGGATGCCTGTTGCCCATGTCCTTCCCCAGGGATACAGGAATAAGACTAGGCCAAATGCTTTCATACTCCGTAAGTCCTCATCCTATCTCTGTCTGCTCAGTCACCGAGTCATTCACATCCTAGCTGATGCCAGGTTATCAATTTTCCCCTGCTTCCCTTAGAAGTCCAGTGTTTTCTTCTACCCTTGCTACCTGTCAAGATGACTTCTGTCTAGGGCTAATCATTTCCTCTCTTTTGTTGAAACCCCTCCAAATTTCTATTCTATCGATCCTTTTTCTCATGTTTTTAAGTTCTCTATGCTGGAATCGTCTTCCAATTTGCAAACAACCTCTTCCTTTCCATAGCTCCATGTTGGAGAAAACGAGATTGTCTTAAGGCAAATTTGGAGGGAAACTAACCAGGATAGAAGGGATGTCCAGGCCTACTCACCACATCTCCTGACATACTTACAACTGGGCTTCTGGGGAGGGGTGAAGGAAGTACCTCTTCCCTTAAATTGTCAGGCATATTATCCTCTTCCTTCCCCCCACATAAAAGTAAGCTCCTTCCCTGGCCAGGCTTAAAGTTTCTTAAGATAGGGGATGGCCTTACCTAGTTACTGTGCAGTATCCAGCTCTCTAGTTCTGTGGTTCTCAAACCTCAGTGTACATCAGAATCACCCAGAGGGCTCACTGATGGAGACTGCTCAGGGGCCCACCCTCCACCCTTAGAATTTCTGTCCCAAGGTGGACCCTGAGAACCTGCATATCTAACATGTTCCCAGGTGATACTGGTGCTGCTGGTCTGAGGAGCACTGTCTGAGCACCACTGACCTAGTTTAGCTTCTCTCCCAAAGACCTGCCTGGAGAAGCCAGCCTCCTCAGTGTAGCTTCCCAGACCTGACGGTATATGCCACCCATTTCCCTGAAGTCCCCTCAGAGGTGGAATTCAGCTGACACTTTGGGATGGGTGATACTTAGTAAAATAAGAGACCAAGACACCAGGATCTTGTTAGCTGGATATATTTCTTTTTGTTTGTTTTTGTTTTTGTCACAGAACACTGTTTGCAGTAGAGGAAACTGGCATTGCAGTCTGGTGGTAAAATGGCTTGTTCACATAAACCAGTACATGTTCATCCTTTAGCGCAAAAAGCCCTAATGGCGCGTACCCTATTGAAATTCAGGACATCTCCAATATTCTCTCTCTGTTTTTCTTTGTCACTTTTTTTTTTTAAATAAACATTTTCAAGGTTTGTCCAAAAGAAGGCCATATAGGTTCTTGGCTAGCGGAAGACAATTCAGAACGGCTGTTGCACACTTGGACTGTTACCTTCTCCAGGCTGGCAGCTGATATCTTATTTTTTTCCAACTCATTTTTATTAAAAAAATAAAAAAATGCTCCAACTATCAGTTTTACAAAATCTCTAAGGGAAACACAAGAGCAAGGTGCTGAGGTAAAAAACACCTGAGGTAGCTTTTTTTTGTGTGTTTTTCTCGTTAAAAAAATCTGTAAATTTAACGCCCTGGGCCAACGACCTCGTGTAAATTGCTATGTTCCTCCATATTTTTTTTTAAAAGAAAGAAATAATTTTGCTGAATATTGATGGCTTATACACCAAAATGTAAAAAGACAAAATACATTCTTTCTTTGTGGAATTTTTCTTTGTTTGGTTGGTTGGTTTGATGGGTTACTGTTTTTCCTCTTCCAAAATGCTAGGACAAGTACCATTGACTCTTGTTCTTTTGAGTAACCAAGTGTAAGTTGAGGCTGGTTTGTGTGTTTCGCTTTTGTTCCTTTGTGTGATGTGATACTCAGAGCACTGCTTTGCCTGGGGGGTGCGTAGATATGGGAATTGAGACAGAGGGATGAGGGAATTAACAAGAATGGGGATGGAGAGGATGGGGAGGGAGAGAGGGGGTAGGGGAGAGATAAACAGAGAGAGACAGAGAATTATATAGCAGTATGCAAAAACCAGTTTAAAACCTGTGAAGCAAAGAGAAATGGGTGTGTGAGCTAGACAGGGATGAAGAGAGACAGAGTTTCCTCTTCAGAGAGACGGTATCCCTTCTGTTGACATACACAGGTGATCCAGAACTGCTGTGAGTGTCCTTTCGACGAGATTTCCCTCCGGGTGAATTTTGTGTGGGTGGCCTTGAAGCTCCTTACTAAACCGTTAGAACTCCCAAAGCACGACTTTATTCTTTAAAGTCTAGAAAAGCCTGCTTTCTCTTTAAAAAGAAAAAAGAATAACTGATTAAAAATTGGAGTTAGTTGAGTTATCTGATATATTATTTCTAAAATATATTAACGCCGCAGGCACCCTGTGTAACCCACAGGCCACATATCTTAACATCTTTCCCTTCTAATATGTACATACATGTACAGAGACAATTTTCCGCAAAAAGAAAAGGGTGTGAATTTTGCTTTGATTTGAACGCATTCACCTATGTTAGTTCAACTAGAAGGGATAGCGTGGTGGGGTTAGGAGAGACCCGAGTGGATGGTGAAGTGGATGGCTGGGAAGCCTGCAGAGGCCCTGGGGGAGCTGGGAGGCCGGGCCCCGGCACGGCTGCCCTCCCGCCTCCTCCCTGGCCCCCCGGATTCTCAGGGCCTCTGCAGAGCCCCTGGCGCCTCCGCAGACTTCTCATTCCTCAGGATGGTCTTTGGTTTGCTCCCGATCTGGCTGGCTGTGTTTGGTCTCATTCTGTCAGGTGTTGGAAGGGCTACATTCATCCGTTGTTTGCTGGTGCCTGTGG
This sequence comes from Aethalodelphis obliquidens, assembly GCF_003676395.1. Lineage (NCBI taxonomy): Eukaryota > Metazoa > Chordata > Mammalia > Artiodactyla > Delphinidae > Aethalodelphis > Aethalodelphis obliquidens. The sequence goes on along the minus strand of NW_020837945.1, from coordinate 81,463,688 downwards.
GAGCCTCACTTGCTGCGTTGTGAGGCAACTCCCTGAGGATATTTCTGCTCCTGCTGCTTCACCTGTTGTACAATTTCCCTGATCTTGCGCTGTGCAGTCTGCAGCAAGGGAGAGGAGGGGGACAGGGGAGAAAAGGAACCCAGTTCTGAGGACAAGCAGTGGGGTGTGGGGAAGCAGGGCTGGGACTTGGGGGAAGGAGGCGGTAAACTCAGAAAAGTGTCATCTACCTACTGAGGCCCTGACTCCAGGCCTTTTCTGCCTGGAAGTAAAGTGGCAGAGTTCCCCACCCCCCACCCTGCTGAGGCTGCTGGGTGGAGGGTAAGAGGGTGGGACCCCAGGAAGCAGAACCAGGGCATTAGTGACTAGGGAACCTGTAGAGGTCAGACGGCATCCTCCCTCCCAGCTAACACATGCTCCAACGTCCAACGCTTCGCCTCCTCCCTGCCTTCCTAGAGTTACTGCAGAGACAGTGGTGTATGGCAAGGGAAGATGGACGGTCAATGGGATGGGGAGAAAGTGAGAAACGGGCCAGACACTCTACCCTGAACAAGTGGAGAAAACACATGAACCCAAACCTGTCCCCTCACCCACCCTGCTGCTCCCACTGCAGGGAGAACCCTGCAGACTGAACGCCTACAGGAGCCCAGACATTGAGACCCACGCCCGGAACACTGGAAGAGCTGGGATGAGAGAGCCCCAGGCATGGTCTCAAAGGGTGCTGGTGGGGTGCAGGGCACAGCAGCGTGGCAGGTCCTGGCAAAGGCACGGCACTGAGAGCGCAGGCTGACGCTCAGACAAACCTGCAGTGTTGGCTTAGACTGCCTCTGCTCCTTTGGGACAGTGACTGGACTGCTCTATCCCCAAACCCAACCCCCTCCCCCAACAACAAAAAAGCATCAAAAAGAACCAGGTCACGTGATTCTGAGTCACTAGCCCTTCTGACTGGAAGAGAAGCAGCTGTGTGGGGCCCTGAGTCCTAATGGGGGTTGTCACAGTGAAGCAGAGGAGAGGAAAGAGAAACAAGGGTCTCCTGACATGAGCGTTTAACCCATAATAGTGGAATTCTGGCACCTAGGCTGGTCCTCAGGGCCCAAGGGTGGCCCTTGCCTGATATATGGCTCCCAGCAGGGGAAGGCTGTGACTGAGGCCTGAGCGGGAGGACGAGGGAACAGGAGAGCCCGCAGTTCAGCATTTCAGAGGCTTGAACTGTGCTGGCTTGACTCCAAAGCTCTATACCCTTCCTCAGGCTCCTCCAGCAGGCCTGGGAGAGCAGTGGTGAGCCAAGGAACAGTTGCCCCTGTCCTGTTCCATCTGTGCATGGGGGTCAGGGTGGGGGTGTGTGTGCACGGCCTGGGGCCACCGGACAGGTCACCAAGAACTTAGAGACTTGCAAAGAGATTAGCAGGAGAGACTGGACCCTCACAGCACAGGTACCTGGCTGGCAAAGAAATGCCCGATAATTCGGACAATCACTTCCTCATTTTCATCTGGCGTTTGGTCACGAGGCACAATGACTTCTGCACTGGTTAAGTTCTGCAGTTCATTCACCTGTGAAGGGAGAAACCAAAAAAATTCCTGTGACTTGCTTCACTGCAGTGGTCGGGAACCGGAACCCAGAATATCTGCAAGGTATGTCTGTATACTCTGGGCGGGACTCTTCTCCTTATCGTCTTCCTGCTGCTATGTGTGTGGGTTTACAGGGCAGGAGGCAGCCTCCCTGTCTTCATTTCCCAGCACATAGCCTAGATGCAGTGTTCCTGGACCCAGGACCCTGGTGTTTCGGTGTCTGGCTCAGCACTGTGGATTTGGGGCCCTCAGCTCTGGATGATGCTAATTACATTTTTGTCCTTGAAGAGTCAGTGGGGGTCTGAGGGAAGTCAGGCCAGGAGACAAAGCCAGCTCAGAGCACACTTACGGTTTTGCCACCCTTGCCGATCACACGGCCAGCTGTAGAGGAGGGCACTCGGATGTGGGCTTCCAGCTTCACCTCCTCTTTGGGGTTAAAGAAGTTTTCTTCTTTCAGTTTCCCAAAGATCCGCCCCTGGGCCTGAGAGAGCAAGACACGTCAACCTGCTTTAGCAGCACTGCTACAGGAACCAGTGAGTCCAGGCAACGGTACAGCCCCAGCCCCATGCTCCCCGGGGTCTGCTCAGCTCGCTCAGACCCAGTGGGTGCATGCCTGCCACACCCAAGGAGTGTACGTTGCAGACATGCACAGACACTCCCGTGTCTTCAGGTTTGCACATGGATCGCACAGGAAGCTTTCTGTGTATCGGGTCAGGGTGGAACTACATGTCTTATTTCTGTATCCTGAGCAACTATAAATGTTTGGTTGAATGAATTTGTTCAGGGAATTCTTAACTTCCTCCCACCATGATACGTTCAGGCCTCCGGTTATTAAAGGATGGAGGCAAGGGTGGTGTTGATGGGATTTGCTCTTTGATGTTTAACTCCAGAGCCAGTGTAGCCAAAAGCTTTTTGTTCTTTTTAAAAGAACTTAAAAAAAAAAAATTATTTATTTATTTATTGGCTGCACCGCATGTCATGTGGGATCTTAGTTCCCCAACCAGGGATCAAACCCGTGCCCCCCTGCAGTGGAAGTGCAGAGTCTTAACAACTGGATCGCCGGGGAAGTCCCTAAAAGAACTTGTAAAAAAACTGAGATATAGCTTACGTAACTTAAAATTCAGCACTTTAAAGTGTACACTCCAGTGGTTTTTAGTATATTCATTAGGTTGTGCAACCACCACTGCTATCCAGAACATTTTCATCCCATTCCCCCAAATAAAACCCCATACCTGTTAGCAGACAGTCCCAATTCCTCCCTTCCGCTAGTCCCTGGCAACCACTAAACTACCCTTCTGTCTCTGGATTTGCTTTTTCTGGATGTTTCACATAAACGAAATATATATTATGTGGTCAATTGTGTCTGCCTTCTTTCACTTGGTGTAATGTTTTCTAGGTTCATCCATAATATAGCATGCATCAGAATCTCACTCTTTCCATGGCTGAATGATATCCTAATATGTGGATATACCACATTTTGTTTATCCATTCATGAGTTGAAGGATTATTGTTCTTGAACATTTACACGTGTTAATTTTTTTCTCACATTTTAAATATTTTTAATACAAATTATATTTTTACAAATAAATGTTTCTGACTTTTAGAAAACTCAAGTTATAATTTTCCTAGGGGTGAAAAGGCAATAACAAAACAATGCAGGGGAAGGGAGACAAGATGGTGGAATAGAAGGACTTGAGCTCACCACCTCTCACGAAAACACCAAAATCACAACTAACTGTTGAACAACCATTGACAAAAAAACTGGAAGCTATCAAAAAAGATATTCTACATCCAAAGACAAAGAAGAAGCCACAATGAGATGGCAGGAGGGGTGCTTTCACGATATAATCAAATCCCATACCCACCAGGTGGGTGACCCACAAACTGGAAGCTAATTATATTGTAGAGGTTCTCCCACAGGAGTGAGAGTTCTGAGCCCCATGCCAGGCTCCTCAGCCTGGGGGTCTGGCATCTGGAGGAGGAGCCTCCAGAGCATTTGGCTTTGAAGGCCAGTGGGGCTTGAGTGCAAGAGCTCTGCAAGACTAGAGGAAACAGAGACTCCATTCTTGGAGGGTGCATACAAGGTTTCATGTGAACTGGGACCCAGGACAAAGCAGTGACTCCACAGGAGCCTGGGCCAGACCTACCTGTGGGTCTTGGAGGGTCTCCTGGGGAGGCAGGGGTTGGCTGTGGCCCACTGCAGTGGCAAGGACACTGGTGGCGGGGGCCCCACGGAATACTTCTCAGCGTGAGTATGCCTCCTCCCTGAGGTCGCCATCTTGGTACTGAAACCTGGCCCCACCCAACAGCCTGCAGGCTCCAGTGCTTGCAGGCCTCAGGCCAAACAACCAACAAGGTGGGAATACAGACCCACCCACTGACAGCTGCCTAAAGTCATCCTGAGCCCACAGCCACCTCTCGACACACCCCTTGACACGGCTGTGCCCACCAGAGGGACAAGACCCAGCTCCACCCTCCCACGGGCAGGCACAAGTCCGTCCCACCAGGAAGCCTGCACAAGCCCCTGGACCAACCTCAGCCAGGGGTTAAGGCAGACACCAGAAGCAAGAACTACAATCTGGCAGCCTGCAGAACGGAGACCACAAACACAGAAAGTCAGACAAAATGAGACAGCAGAGAAATATGTTCCAGACAAAGGAACAAGATAAAATCTCAGAAGAACAACTAAGTGAATTAGAGATAGGCAATCCCCCTGAAAAAAGAATTCAGAATAATGATAGTAAAGATAATCCAAGATCTTGGAAAAAGAATGGAGGCACAGACCAAGAAGATACAAGAAATATTTAACAAAGAGCTAAAAGATTTAAAGAACAAACAGATGAACAATACAATAACTGAAATGAAAAATACACTAGAAAGAATCAAAGGCAGAACAGATGAGGCAGAAGAATAAATAAGTGAGCTGGGAGACAGACTGGTTGAAATCACTGCCACAGAACAGAATAAAGAAAAAAGAAAAGAAATGAGGACAATTTAAGAGACCTCTGGGGCAACATTAAATGCTCCAACATTTGCATTACAGGGGTTCCAGAAGGAGAAGAGAGAAATGGCCCTAGAAAATATTTGAAAAGATAATAGCCAAAAACTTCCCTAACATGGGAAAGGAAACACTCACTGAAGTCCAGGAAGCACAGAGAATCCCATACAGGATAAACCCAAGGAGGAACATGCTGAGACATATTAATCAAACTGACAAAAATTAAAAACAAAGGGAAAATATTAAAAGCAACAAGAGAAAAGCAACAAATAACATACAAGGGAATCCCCAGAAGGTTATCAACTGATTTTTCAGCAGAAACTCTGCAGGCCAGAAGGGAGTGGCACCATATATTTAAAGTGATAAAAGGGGAAAAAACTACAACCAAGAATACTCTACCCACCAAGGCTCTTGTTCAGATTCAACAGAGAAAGCAAAAGCTTTACAGACAAGCACAAGCTAAGAGAATTCAGCACCACCAAACCAGCTTTACAACAAATGCTAAAGGAACTTCTCTAGGTGGAAAAGAAAAGCCCACAGCTAGAAACAGGAAAATTACGAATGGAAAAGCTCACCGGTAAAAGGCAAACATACAGTAAAGGTAGGAAATCATCCACACACAAATGTGATATCAAAACCAGCAATCCTGAGGAGAGTACAAATGCAGGATATTGGAAATGCATTTGAAATGAAGAGACCAGCAACTTTAAACAATCACACACACACACACACACACACACACACACAGACTGCTATATCAAAACCTTGTGGTAACCACAAACCAAAAATCTACAACAGGAGCACACACACACAAAAGAGCAATTCCAAACACAACATTAAGATAGTCATCAAATCACAAGAAAAAAAAGAGGAAGGGAAGAAAAAAGACCTACAAATACAAAACAATTAGCAAAATGGCAATAAGAACATACATATTGATAATTACCTTAAATGTAAATGGATTAAATGTTCCAACCAAAAGATAAATATATACACACACACACAATTGAATATTACTCATCCATATAAAAGAATGAAATAATACCACTACAGCAACATGGATGGACCTAGAGATTATCATACTAACGGAAGTCAGTCAGACAGAGAAAAAGGAATATCATGATATCACTTATATGTGGAATCTAAATGATACAAATGAACTTATTTACGAAACAGACACAGACTTTGAAAACAAACTTACGGTTACCAAAGGGGAAACGTGGGGGGGAGGGATAAATTAGTAGGAGTTTGGGATTAACATATACACACTACTATATATAAAATAGTCAACAAGGACCTACTGTATAGCATAAGGAACTGTACTCAATATTGTGTACTAACCTATATGGGAAAAAAATCTGAAAAAGAATGGATATATGTATATGTATAACTGAATCACTTTGCTGTACACCTAAAACCGACACAACGTTGTAAGTGCACTATACTCCAATATAAAATAAAAATTGAAACAGTGCACCGCCCCCCACCCCCAACACTTCCAACAAACTGTGCTATTTTCCCTCACACCCATGTTTATGCCCCATCTTCAAAACCACGACCAATGGGATCAGAGATGCCATCTTAACTGGGCATTGACAGAGAGTCCACTTTTCCAGGGGAAAGAAGGGAAAGGAGGGCTCCACACAGAGGGAGCAGCCTGGAGGTGGGGAAGACAGGGTGGGTGGGACTATAGAAGGAAGGGAAATGGAGGTTGGGCCTCCAAAGAAGAGCCTGAACCTGGCTCTGGGGCAGCTGCGCCTGCTAAAGGCCCTCAGCCTTCCCTAACAGGCTGCCCTGTATCCAGGGCTACAGGGCTGAGGGGGTTCTTGGCACTGACCTTGAACTGGGCTTCAGGTGGGCCGGTGATGATGACCATCCTTTCACTGACGTCTGGGCCTTCTGCTGGGGCAATCTGCAGTTCACAAAGCAAGAGGGAAATGCTACTGCTTGGCTCTGTTCCCCGAGCTCCTCCTCCTTGTCTAAGAGGATGGCACACCCACTAGCAAGAGATTATAAGACTCACACCTTTGTACCTGGTGCTTTGTCTGACCCTGCTGCTTCCACTCTGGGTCTTAGGAGATTATGACCGTAGTGCCCAGTATCAAATTTGGGTCTCTGGCCACCCAGGAATAGTTGGAAACAAGTTAGTACTTACTGCCTGTCCCTGCCCCCACCAGCAGTGTGACCAGCCTCCTTTCACCAAGGAGCTCCACTAGCCCACCGAGGGCCCAGAAGCGAGGAAGGGCTGGTCCACAGAGGAGTTAAGTTGGAGTCAGCCTGCAGAAAGGGCCGTTAGTGACAGGTGTGACTAGGACCAGCTCCTCTGTAGCACACGAAATCAACCGATGGCACCAGAGCAAGCACGAGAACACCCTGGTTCCAGTGCGCGCTCTACAAACCCCTCCTCTCCCCACAGATGAAACATGGCAGTTGAACCTGGCAAGCTCAAAACCTCCTAGCGCTCACTCTGTGACTCTGACGTCTTTTGTAACAGAACTCAAGATGGAACAACCGAACATCTTTTTGTTAGATCCTCTTTACATATTTTTTTCCCCGCATACCCTGCCTTATTTCAAAAACCTTTTAAGGTAGCTTTAAAAATAAATACAATGTAGCATAATTAAAGTTAAATTTATTTATTTTTTTGGCCATGCCACGTGGCTTGTGGGATCTTAGTTCCCTAATCAGGGAACTTGTGCCCCCTGCAACGGAAGCGCGGAGTCCTAACCACTGGACCACCAGGGAATTCCCATAAAGTTACTTTTAAATGATCTAAAAGTACACCAGGCACTTAGGGATGAGCCAGGAGTGAGGTTAGTACACAAATGCACCTCATAAAGTCCTACACACCACCCAGAGACCCCAACCCCGAGACTGAGCTGTTCAGCTGAACATGATTCACCACTGACGGGGCATGTCTGAAGTTATCATCTCTGAACCACTGTGTCTCAGTCTTGGCTCCCGCAAGAAGACCTCCACCTCCACAGGGTTTTAGTTTTCTCTCAGTACATGTCCTAAGCCAGGCTGCACCTGCAGGCCTCAGGGTCCTGTGTCGCTGTCCCAGCTTCACCATGAAGACAGACCCAAGGCCTGTGCTGACCTTGTCCATGAGACCTTCAAAGATCTGGCCCTGACTACTTGGTGGCACGAGGATGAACGTGAGACACTGGTCACCGACCACTGAGCTTCCTGGGGGGGGTCTTCCCTTGGCTGTGGGCTGACCACCTGCCAGCCTTCAACTGCAGGGCAGCAGCTTCAGCCAAAAAACAGACGTGTCCCGGGGACTGAGAGCCTCCAGCAGGCTGCATACAGACTGGCCCTTAAGATCCCTGGTGGGAACCCTCATCTCTACTTCTACATCCATAGGTGGCACTAAATCTGCTCCTTATTTCCAAGAGTAAATGAGAGTGACAGGAGCACGGACACAGTGGTTCCCAGCTCTTATCCACCCAAATCAAGAAGGGCTGAAAGGCTCATTCATAATTCACGTTGACCCCATCAGTTCTCACAGTTGCCTTGTTCTGATCCTGAAAGAAAGCCCCCCGTCTCTCCACTACCTAGTATTCACAGCCCAGCCCAGAACTCTTGAGAGCCGCACGTGTGCTCCTGCAGTTCTGGAATAGCACTCCCCAGGCCAACTCCCTGAGAGGACCTGGAATGAGGACTCCACTTTATGACTGAAGCAAATGGGATGCAGAAAGATGAGGTGACCACCAAGATCACGGGTGAGCAGGGCTGAAACAAGGATCAGGAATTGTGTGTGGCATTCTGAAGGCTGTTGGCCAGATGATGTGCAGGAAAGGCAGGCGACAGGGGCTCAGCTCCCACCTGTAACTGAAACACCTCTTGCGTGCACCGCCCGATCCCAACTCAGCCCACCCCCTTCCAGCACTCTGCTCCCACGTGTCAGTGTAAAGCTCTCCCCCCGCCCCAGCAGCATCAAATGTGCCTCTAGTTGGGGCCCCTGAAGACTGGTAGAGCAGGATTGGGGGTGGTTCTCTGGAATTAGTGAGATCATCACCCTTAGAGACAAATGCTGTCAGAGAACCGTCAAGATAAAGGAAATCTAGCAAAAACCAGATTGATTTTAAAAAGTAGGATATGTCTCTTGCCAATCTTTGGTTTCCCTGGCTTCCTCTCTTTTTCTCTACTACTCTGGAGAGAGCCAGAGCCCATTCTGTCCCCGGCTGTCTTTGCCCATCACAGAAGTCATGCCACCACTCAACTCTGCTGGGACAGAGAGGGACTATGGGGATGCTGTGGGGGAAGCCCAAGGGGTTGATCCTTCTCTACTCTCCCAAAGTCTTGCTGGAATGACTCTGGTATAGCACTCAGGTTGAAAAAACATTGGACCAAAAATAGGATAGCCCGGTCCAACCTCAGCCCTCACATTCTTTAGCTTTGCGGCCACTGACATGTCAATGAAACACTGGGCCCTAGTTCCTTATGGGCAATGGTAAGTGGAGAGTTATTGCTGCGATTAGTCCTGGGAAGTGCCCTGTAGCCTACAAGTCGGCAGAACTGCTATCTAAGAGCCAGTCCTGCCACCTGCGTGCCTTGGCCATCTCCCGTTCCCTCTCTCAGTCTCCCTTTTCTCAGGGGAAAAAGAGAGGATTTGATGAAATGATCCCTCAAGTCCCTTTTAGTTGAAATTGTCTCATTCTGTCCCTTGCGCTGCATCGCACCTCAGACCACAGGACCGGACACTGAGAATGGCCCTCAGGGTGCAGCCAGCCCAGTGGTCGTCCATACCTTACCTGTCCCACACAGAGGGTGGGCCCAGCACAGCCAGTCAGTACCTGGGCTGGGGTCTCACCTGCAACAAGCCTGCCGGGTGCAAAGGCCCCGGGTGCTCCACCACCGTCTGCCCCCACCTCGGGCTCTCCTCCAATCTGCGGGCTTTGCAGGTGAGATAAACGAGCACCGAGAGGGGAAATGATTTACCTACATAAAATTCTTTCATGGTATCACTGCAATCCTTGTTCTGCACTACTCAGAATGTTTTGTTTTTGTTTTTTCTCCAGCACACTTGCTGTGGGAGAAATTCCAGCTCTTCTTAGGGAGAAAGTGTAAGCATTCTTTCTCTCCAAGTCATGAGACTTCTTGTTCGGAATTCCGGGTTGTCCCATGGCAGCAAATTATTTTACGTAACAACGGGAACTCTTGTTTCCGACAGCGTTTCACGAGGCTTGGGACGTGCTCAGCATTCTGCCCGTGAGTCAGCGCTGATAGCTGGGCTTGGAGCGGGACCAGGGTCGAATAATCCTCCCCTTTCAGCTTCTCTGCCGACTCTTCCCATTGTGCTCCAGGAGACAGGCGGTGGGAATGTAACTGCAGCTGTGTCTGCACTCGGGTGAATCAGGGGCCCTCCTTCCTGACCTCTCTCCTCAACCGGGAGGCCGCGGCTCAGGTTATGTCACCGGCTTTTGTTTATCTGCGGCTTCATCACTGCCTTTCAAAGAGTTTTCCATTCAAGCTCTTTGTTTCAAAGTTCAAAGGTTTCTGAAATGGAGACTAACTAAAGCATCAAAGCACTGACAACTGCTGAATATAAATTATCGCTCTCCTTAGGCTCACTCCCTTCACTTGGGAGAATCCTCAGCCTTTGCTTTATCTTGAGGACTATGGTAGCCCAAAGAGGACCAGGTTGGCTTACGTATTACTAGTATTTTTTCCTAATTCATTTGTTAGTGGAACAAAAAAGGAGTGAGAGAGGTAAAGATGAGTGCACATGGGAATAGTCCGGAAGGCAGGCTTTCCAGGTCCTGGAGGATTTTATGGATGGTGTAAGAATTGCCCGGGACGGACAGAAGGAACAAGGGACATGGGGTGGCGATGGGGGTGGAAGAGGGTGGGACAGGGGCAGCTGTCAAGAGCGGCTTTACCTTGATGGAGGCCCCGGCGAATCTGGCCAGCTGTTTAATGTGCGCCCCTTTCTTCCCGATGATAGCACCCACAGCCTGGGTTGGGATGAAGAGATTCACAATCTCCTGCTCTGGATACTGGAAGGACAGGACAAGACAAGACAGACGACATCATTCCTACTGGGGCTGCTCCTTCAGGCACTCAGCAGTAACGGAGCAATGGCCGGATGCTGCATGGGCTTCTTCTGGGGCCTAGGGCGCTGCAAGGGGGGAAGCTGGAGGGATGAACTTGAACAGGATCCACACCAACTACACAACCACTAGAGTGCAAACTCCTCCTGGGCAGCTCTGAATTTGCTGGACACAGCAAGCTGTCTGTCCACGGGCCTTCTGTCAAGTTCAAATGTGATGTGTATTTCTCCTGTGTCTTCATCCAAGGAATCAGTAGCTATTAAGCACACCTGGCCTGAGGCACTTTGTTAGCAGGAATGGAGAGCTGCCCTCCCACCTAGTGGGCAGGAGCGGCATTTTCACTGGAGGGGGACTGGGTTCAAAACGAGAGTGTAATTAAACCTGCCCTGAACAGGCTGCGAGGGGACGGCCCAGAGACACAGGCAAGCCCGCCAGGGGCCCTTGCTGTTCTTGTCTGTAGGGGTCTGTGGGCATGACACGGCCCACTTGCTAGACTTTATTAAAGAACTTCGGAGGCTCTGTTCTTTAGCCCAACACCACCTCCTAATCTGACCTGCTGATTGCTCCTCTGCACCAGTTTCCGGCCACCTGTGGGATCTGTGAGCACCAGCAGGATGCTGAAGGGCCACTCAGTGCCCTTGAGTGCCGGGCGGTCTGGTGTGCTGATGCCCTGCAATGTGTCACTCCCAGGACAGCCTGGAACCAGGGGACCCGGCACGCACACCGTGAGCATGCACTGGTCAGTCTGCCAAGGACTGAGCGGCACCGGCCACAGGAGAGGGACGAGTGGCAGATGGGGCTGAACTGTGGGCACTTACTGAGTGATGATGCGGGAACGGGCCGAACTGGTGAGGGGGGTACAAGCTGGAGAAGTATCCGGAGTGGGTCTGCAGCAGGAGAGAAACCGTCAGTCAGCAGGGCCCATAGGGCCGCTCACCAAACCCAGGGAGGCAAGATTCCCACACACAACACAGGCTCCCGGCACCACCACCGGGCCGCGCTGTCCTAAAGGCACACCTGTGCCTCTGCAGCTCGGATCTCTGCTTCCTTCCCTCACGGAGCACTGGCTGGGCTGGATATTCATCATTTCCAAGCTGAGTCATGGTCTAGGCTTCCCAGGAACCCACCGGAGGAGGGCACATGCTCACGCACTTTTTAACCTGCCCTCAGGCAGAGAGGAAGCGCCAGTGGTTTCTACTCTGAGGAATTATGAACCACAGATTAAAGAAACAGAGAGTGCCAGGACAAATCCAAGAGTTACTCTAAACAAGCAAAGTGTTCCTGGGAAGTCAGGTCAGTGAGCGCCCAGAGAATCTCAGAAGGAATGGAGAGACTGAGAATAGAGAAATTGAAAACGAAACTGAGGAGAGAAAATGAATGAATAAATACGTATTGTGGAGGGGGAGGGGGAAGCAGGGGACAGGAAGGCAGATGTGGTAGAAGAAAACAGAGCTATTAGGAAAGTAGCGTTAATTTTTAAAGTAGCTGCTTTTTATTGAATACCTACTGTGTCCTAGGCATTGTGGTAGATACTTTATCCATAAACTCTTTTTAAAAAAAATAAATTTATTTTTGGCTGTGCCACGCAGCATGTGGGATCCTTAGTTCCCCGACCAGGGATCGAACCCATGCCACCTACAGTGAAAGCGTGGAGTCCTAACCACTCGACCACCAGGGAATTCCCCATAAGCTCTCTTAATCCTCACAATAGTCCTGCAAGACAGGAATACATCTGCATTTATATATTTTATGGGCAGGACATTAAGTAGAGTCAGCAATGTCTAGTTCACTGTGCGTTACACATAAGGCCAAGTAAATGCTGACATGCCTATTACAGGAAGGGAGGTGGACAGTTCTGGGCACCATGGAACCAATCCCTGAGGGGCCATCTAGCAGTGGTCAGACACCAGTTGGAGGCTTGAAGTTAGGGGACCTAGCTTTCATTTGAGGGTCCTTGAACAAATCTCCTGGTATCCTCTGTCTCCTGAATGTCCAGTTGGATTCTGAGTTCCAGAGCATAACTTTGCCTTTGGACTCATTAGGGACAAAAATGAAACTATTCCTCTTTTTGAGTTTGGATAGTGGACTTCAGGGGAAAAGAGATGTGAACATGGTGGGGAACTTCCTCCAAGCGTGCTCTGAGTGTCCACAGCACCTGCAGGGGACAGAGCTTTGCCAAAGGAAGGGAACGATCCTGTAATGCAAGCCTCTGCTCTCACGACTTGGAAAGAGGCTGCAGTGACACCTCAAGGCCACAAGAGGGGGCTATGAGATCAGCGTTCTTCTGGCAGACGTCCACTTTCGAAAGGAAGCTGAGTGAAGACGTTTGGCTCACTTGGGCCTGCCTCTTTCTTGAAGAGCATCAGCTCCAGACTCTTCTCAGTGCAGGTTCCTTTCCTGGGCCACGGCGGGTCAGGGAGAATTCCTGCAGCTTTTCTGCTCAGACAAAGCTCTACCTTGGGGAAAGGATGCTTCTGCCCTCCTCTCGCCTGGAGAGCTTTTCCTTCAGCTCTCGGCAGAAATAATTCTTTTGAATTGTGATTTGGCCTCAAAATAGACAAACCACAAGTGTAGCTACCTCCATTCTGGGTTCAAATACTCCCAATATAAACACTATATCAAATTTAGATCTACCACTTGGGTGAGGGGAGGCGATGAACTATAAAAGGATAAAAAGAAAGAATTCCCCAGTCCTCTTTTTATTCATGAGTTACAGCTGGAAAACTGTTGTGGAGAAAGAACCCCAAAACTCGGCAATCAGGAACTTGTTTCTAGCTGAGGCTGTCATTAGTCTTTGTGTATATAAGTTGGTTTTTGGAGTCAGAAGACCCAGAAGACTTGAGTCTGAATCACTAGTTCTATACAACTTGGAATAATTTATTCAGCTTTTCTGAACCTCATCCACAAGTGGATTAAAATAATATCCAGAGCTTACAATACTGTTGTGGGAGTTCATTCAATTGTTTACTCATTCATCCAAAAGATATTTGAGCAAAGCACTGCTCTAGGTGCTGGGGACACAGCTACTGAGACAAAAAAGGTCAGTCACTGCCACCACAGAACTTAGGTTCTACTGGAGAGGCAGACAAGCATGTGAAAGAAACGAACAGGAGGCTATGAGGATGGGTAGCTGCTGAGATGAGTGGGATGGCAACTTCAGCTGGAGGGTCTGGGAAGCCTCTTGGAGGAGGTGACCTCTGAGTTGGGACCCACGGAGGAGATGGAGCCCCATGCAAGGCACTAGGGAAGAGACATTCTAAGCAGGGTTCTGAGAGGTGCAGAGCTAGGAAAGGGGTTGGTCTGTTTGGAAAACAGAAAAGAGGCCAGTATGGTGAAAGCAACTGAGAGAACAGCCTGATGGCATGGGGAGGCAGGTAGTGTGAGATCACGCAGGGAGGGCTCCGTGGGCCTTGATTTGGACGTGGATTTGACCCAAAGTACAATGGATGCCCCTGAAGGACGTTACGTGGCATTCAATGAGGTCACAGGAATGGAGAATCCATCATCAGGCACCGTATGGCTTGAACTACTGAGTGTTAAGTGCGTACTTATTTATCACTTATCAGAGCACACTTTCCATTCCCCCCACCCCCATGCTTACATGGAGTCCACAACCTCAACTGGAAGAGAAGCTTAGTCATAATGACCAAAAAGTAACCTGTCATGACTTAAATAAATGTTCTCTTTAATGGGAAAGCAGGCTGTAGCCAGCTGACAAACTGGGGCCCCAGAGTGGGGTGGGCGGGATGGAACCACAACCCTAAAATGGCAACTGGGCTTTTACTGTCTCAGTTTGAGGGTCCCCACATATTTTATGAGGGAGAAGCTACTTTACTTTTGAGTGTTTCAAAAGAATTATGATTTGGGATATGGGGGGGGAGAAGAGGTTATGGTGAAGGTGCCCCTGCCAGGTATGCTCCCCCAAAAGAAGAGGCAGCAAGGGTGCAGGGGGTCACTATTATCCACTGGTTCATTTCAAATTCCGTTTGAGGGCAACTAGTGTCTGTGTTTCCTCTGTGCTTGACTACGCTGGGGGTAGTAGAGGCGTATATATCAAACATACTCATGAACATTTAGAATGGAATTCAATTTTAAGTTGGCCCTGCTCTTTCTGGAAGAACTGCAGGGTCCTCAGTTCCTAGCTGTTGTGTATGACCATTTGATGTATCATTTAGGTGATATTCTGAATCATGAAGAAATCAGGGAGCAGAAAGAGAGAGGGGTGTTGAAGGGGTAGTAAAGAGAGCAAGGGTCAGGCATACAAATTAGGTTCAAAAATATAACTAGCCGTAGTGTGATGACAGAGTTCTGTTATAAAGACGGCAGGTGCTCTCCCTGGGAACCAGGGATACGGACATGGGAGGAAGGGAGTGGACTTGGTCAGAGTCATGGGCAGAGCTATTCAAGATTCAGAAGGTGCACCATTCTATCCCAGCTTGTCCAGTGCCTCCTTCCAGCCCCTGCCTATCACCCCTGTGAGCTCTCAGAGGACCACCTCAGAAGCTGAGGCGGACCAGGAATTGGTAAGCTAGCAAGAGGTGGAGCCAAGGTTTGGGCACAGATCTCTGTGTCTGACTCTGCGTCCCAAGATCTTAACCCAACACTGCCCTCCTCTGGAACATTCCAAATTTATTAGTTCAGGTGGGGCCCATGGTGTAGTTATGATAAGGCTCCCCTAAGGATTCTAATATGCCCTCTGCTGAGTTTAAGTACATGAATGGACAATTAAAACTCACTGGACATATACAGTGAATCAGCAGCATGGAAGAGGGGAGCAAAGCTGAGCAAGGCAAGAAAATGATCTCAGTGAATTAATTCAGGAAAGAGGGAGAGCTTTTCTAAAAAGTCTGCTTTATTTCTCAGTGAGATTCAAGAGGGCAGTGCTTTAATATGTGAGTAGACTGCTATGAGGGAAGCCAATCAGAGAACTAGATCGATCTTAGAAATTAAAAACATGACTTGTGGAGTAAAAACTCCATAGAAGTCATACAAATAGCAGCATGGACACTCTTGAAAAGCCAATCAGTGCACAAGAAGATTAACTCACGCAAAACAAGAGGAAGGACTCAGACAAGACGAGTAGAGTGGGAAGATCTACTCTCTTTCCATAAAGTGGAAACTCCAGGAGGAAATGGAGTGGAGGGAAGAGAGGCAATGCTAAAATTAATTACAGACGCAGAAGGTTTTCCTGAACCAATGAAAAACTTGAATGTTCAGATTAAAGGGCTCAGAGTCAGATTTCTGATTTCCAAGGGTATCAGTAAAATACTACAAAAGGCAAAAAACTTAGACAAAAGAAAAAAAAAAAGTTACCTACTAAAGTAAGAGAAATCAGACTGGTAGCAACAATGTTTTCAGAGTTCTAAAGGAACTAAGACCCTAGAATTTTTAGATACCTAGTTGAACTTTCATTCACATATGAAGTGGGGCGGGGGAGGCATTTTCAGGTATAGAAAAGCTTAGAAATTATACTACTTACATAATTATTCCTGAAAAAAAAGTTGTTTGAGGAACTACTCCAGAAAAACAAAGAAACGAAAACAAATAACTCAAAAAATAAGAGGATATGGAATTCAAGAAACCATCTGTAGTGAGCAAAGAGACCAGTAAGAAAAGTTTAGTTAATTCTAAATAACTGTGAAATATGAGACTGTGTATTGACTTAGAAAGAAAATTTAATAATTTGTACGAAAATTCCAGGTTATTTATAGAGTAATATAATAAAAATACATTAAACAAAAATCTGTTAGAAATAAAGAATTTGAAAAATCATAATCATAGTGGGAGAACAGTAAACTGCTCTCAAAATGTAGTAAGTCATAGAGATAAAAATAATAAAATAGAGGATACAAGCTTTTAATCAACCAATTAAAAGCTTGATTTTACAGCCATATACACAACTTTGAGTCCATCAGAGAAGGTACATCTTTCCAAGTGCCCATGATTTCCAAAATTTGATCATGCATGAGCAAGACCACAAGAATCAGAGATGTTCCAATAACATTCTTTGAGTACAAAATGTACAGGAAACAATTATAGGATAACAAAAAAGAAACCCTTAACTACTTAAAAATTAAAAGAAAAATCCCTAGTAAATTTGATCAAGAAAAAGAACGGAAAGGAAATATATGATGTTAGGAATTAAAAGAGAGAGAGATTCGCAAGTTCGCAGCTTTAAAAGGCAACAGTTTGCTCTGCACAGCTTTGTGTCACTAAGTATGAAAAGAGAGATGAATACTTTCATAGGAAAATATAAGAAATTGAAAAGGTTATAAATGATCAATCTTTCTCCAAACAAAAGGTACTAGGCCCAGAATTTTTATGGATGGATTGTATCAAATCTTCAAGGAACAGAAAATTCCTACATATTAATTTTCCCAAGTATAGTATAAGTTGACCATCTTTCCAATTCAACCTTTGAGGAAAAAAAAGATTGCTGAAACTGTCAAAGACGCTATAAAACTATAGTAACTGCAGTGTAGACAAAAAGATGAATGGAACAGAATAGAGCCCAGGAATATGACTCAGTGGGAATTAAGCGAACAACAAAGCTGCCCTTTCAAATTGAGCGATGAAATGGTACATTTCTCAGTAAGTGACTTTCGGAAAACTGGCTATTTGGAAAAAAAATAACGTTAGATCCCTATCTCAAAGTACAAGTTAAGATAAATTCCCTGTGAATAATAAACTATGATCCCCCAGAAGCAACAACTCAAAATTACTGTAAGAAAACTTGGGAGAATATTTTATAGTCTTAGATGGCAGAAGGCTTTTTCTTAGCATAACAACAAAGGCCAGAAGTCCATAAAGGAAAACATCATTGATTTAACTATCTTAATTCTTAAAATTTCTGCGTAAGTTCTGCTGAAGGGAAATGTGAAAATTTAAAATACATTCCCCTTCGATGCAATAATTGCAGTCTTAGAATTTACTTTTAGATATAGTCACACATTTATGTATAAGGATATTCCTTTTGACACTATTTGTAGGAGAGAAAGCCTAGAGACAACCCAAATGTAGAAAAATAGTATGCTCAGTAGAAAAATTATAGTAAATTTCATACAATGGAATACTACATAGCCATCAAAGAGAATTAGTTCTAAATATGGAAAGGATGCCCACAGTAAGTAAAAAATGGAAACAAACAAATAAAAAACACAGTAATTCATTGTGTGTGGCATGATTCCATTTGTTTGGAATAATATGATTATAGGATTATATACGCTCATAAAACATATTTTAAAACATAATAGTGCTATACTTCTGGGGAGTGGTTGCTGGGTGAAATTTGGGTAAGAGAAGGAAGACTGAAGGGAAACGTTTACTATTTACTTCACACAGCATAGTTCGATTGTTCAAAAAGTATCTATTTTAAATTACTATGGCACAATTTGCAGAGATGTGGATGGACCTAGAGATTGTCATACAGAGTGAAGGAAGTCAGAAAGAGAAAATCAAATTATCGCTTATATGTGGAATATAAAAAAATGGTACAGGTGAACTTATTTGTGAAGCAGAAATAGAGTCACAGATGTAGAGAACAAACTTATGGTTACCAAGGGGGGAAGGGGAAGTGGGAGGAAGAGGGAGATTGGGACTGACATATAAACACTACTATGCATAAAATAGATAACTAATGAGAACCTAGTGTATAGCACAGGGAACTCTACTCAATGCTCTGTGGTGACCTAAACGGGAAGGAAATCTAAAAAAGAGTGGATATATGTATATGTATAACTGATTCACTTTGCTGCATAGCAGAAACTCACATAACATTGTAAAGCAACTATACTCTAATAAAAATTAATTTTATAAAGAAGAAAGAAAAAAAAGGTAAAAAAATTAAGCCAAAAAAAGAATTTACTATGGCACAAGACACCACAAATAAAGCAAAAAGAAATGACAAGCTGGTGGAAGATATTTACAACATGACAAATGGTTAACAGCTTTAATATGTAATTAGCTGTTACAAATCATTAAGAAAAAGATGGCGGTAAATGACAACAGCAGCTAAGATTTACATAGCAATTACTGTGTGCAGGTTTTTACTTATTTAACAACCCCACGATATGTGTACTATTATTACCCCCATCTTATAGACAGGGACATGGAGACACAAAGAGGTTAAGTCACTTGCCCAAGTTTGTTAAAAATAACAAGTGATATAGTGCACAGATTCAAATACAGGCAGCCTGACTCCAGAATCTATACTGCCTCTTAATAGACTGATGGGCATGGGATACAAAAAGACAATTCATTAGAGAGGGAAAAAAATGGCCAATAAGCCCCAGTGTTAAATCTCATAATAGCACCCTTTAAAGTATCAGATTGCAAGGAATAATTACATTGGTAGTGAGTATAGGAGGAAAAAAACACCTCTCTGTCACATACCAGATAGGAAGGAAAAGTAGTATATTCTTTATGTATCAAAATTTATCAATATTTATATTTTTTATAGTTACATATAAAATTTATACATTCTTTGGCTCCGCAAGTCTATTTCCAGGAATTTATTGAGAAAATAGCTGGATAAAAGAACCAAGATATATATACAAGGATTTCCACTGTAGAGTGAAAATTTGGAATACACACACACACACACACACACACACATGTCACCTATATATTTAATACATTATACATGTATATATAAATTGTATACATACCCACACATATACACAGAAACACTGATTATTTCTAGATTAAGAAAAAACCTGCACTTGTATTATTTGCTTCTTAAATACTTTGCACATATTACTTTTATAACCAGAAAATGATAATGGTAATTTTCATACATACACACATACATTAGAAGCTTCCAGAGTTGAGAGACCAATTTGTGCATGTGTGAGCCAGCTGCAAAGAGGTGCACAGACTTCCTGACCTTTGGATGCTAAGAGCAAAAGCGCTAGAGTTTGGTGATGCACAAAAGCAACCAGGAAATAACCTAGTTCCTTGAAATCTGAATGCCTTTGTGACAAGCAAGCAATAATATTTTATAAGTATTTGAAGTATCCCCACCACCCCATCCTACCCTGTCCTTCTCAGGAGGCCTGAGCCCACTAGGGAAGCCCTCAATCCTGCAGTACAGGTTCTAGATTCTGCACAGGTGGGTGGCGATGGCCACCTCCATGCCTGCCCTGAGTTCTGCAGCTGTCAGAGAGAGAGGTCTGCAGGAGATGTACTGTTGCAGATTTGGGGCAACTGTGTGCTTTGGGTTAGAATCTAATCTTGACCTATGGGCTCAAGATCAGAACTACATGGCTTTTAGCTTAAAGAAGAAATTTTATTTAAAATCTATTTTATAAAGAACAGAAACTATTTCAGTAAAATCATTATTCTACTATTTTAGTAAAAAATCTCAGATGTGAAGGAAGCTTTCAAAATGGCAAAACCTATTTTCAAGTTTAGAAAATATTCTGCTATCATATGAAAAGTTCTCTTTTTGTTTTAGTTCAGGGGTCTGCAAAATCTTCTGTAAAGAGCCAAATACATATTTTAGGCTTTGCATACCTCAGGGTCTCTACTGCATCTACTCAACTCTGCCATCACAGCAGGAAAGCAAACAGACAGTACGTAAACAAACATTCACAGATGTATTTATTTACAAAAATAAGTGGTGGGCTGCCTCAGGCTGTCGTTTGCTGACCTCTCTTTTAGATTATCAATTTTAGAAGTGGTCTATTGTATTATATCTTTTTTCTCCCACCATTTACGTTACTTAGGTTGAGAGGCTTCTGAAGTTATCTTCTGTGGAGCAGTATGTACAGTCTTTCTCCCAAGAAATGAGATGTGTCTAAATGCCAGTTCATTGTACTGGGCTCGGTCATTCTCAAATCTCAGCAAAGATACGGGGACATGCACCTCTCATAGCTGTTCTCCCTCCTTAGAGCAGCTACATGACTATAACAGCTGCCATTTCCCTCCTGCCATATTCCCAGCTCCCTCTAACACACACACACACAGCTCAATATTGGACCCTATCCTTTAGTTTAAGGGAAAATGTATATAACTCTACGGTATGGAGATTTAAAAATGACTCAGAAGAGCTGTATATAAACAAGATGACAGAATGTGTATGTTTTTGTGACTCAGGATGTGGGTGCAAGTTCATGTCTGTATTTTGTTGACAAAACAGCACAGTGGGTTCATCCTACCTCTCTACAGAGACCCAAAGAGTTACTAGGAATTCCGACACTGCAATGCCTACTACACACCAGAGACCACCTCTCAAAAGAAAGAAGTGGTTAAGCTAATGTTCTCCAACCTGATTCTTCCCATTTAAACAGTATAAACACTGGGAGAAAATTAGTTTGCTTAAAAAATAAGTAGTATGTGTGGAGAAGAATTAGGAATGAAAAAAAAAAAGCTGTCAAGTACCCTGAGCCCTAATTTGGTAATCTGTTGATCCTGATGATGCTTGAGAATGCGAACAAGCAGAAAACGCAGAAAGTTCACATTTCTTCTGCCACTATTAATTATGATTCAAACAATAAATACTTACTGAGAATCTACTAAATGCCAGGCATTGTGCTAAGTGTTTAGAAATCTAGACACTGTGTTATTTTCTTTTTAAAACTGCCTATTAATAGAATATAATGAATTTGAGTCATAGACACAGGTGGGAATTTTATACATGAGTCATCCAGGTACCCTAATATTTTAGTAGGTGAACAACACTCATGAAGGTTCTGATTTGAGCTAACAAATCCTTTTTTTACAATGAGTAGGCTTCTAGCTAATGAATTTGCTAGTAGTCTCTTTCCTTCCCAGATATGACATATACTATATGTTTAAGAGCACATACTTAGAAGATGGTTTAGTAACATTAATCTGTCCATTAGGAAGAAGTCCTAAGAACTGCTGAATTCATTCTACAATCCCTTATGAGCACAGCCTCCAAATGAAGGCTCTGGCTCTGATTCAACATGGCAGAGAAATGCTGCTGCCTGGAGGAGCGTATGAGCAAACCCCTGAGAACTGAGCTACTTACAGTGAAAGGGTGGTAGGGGGGACCGGGGGGAGCTCCTCGGGGCCCTGCTGGCGGAGGCAGCATGGACAGTCCTGTTGAAAAGATGCCAAGTGCGCTGAGGTTCAACCCCGGGATCAGATTGGCTTGTTGCTGGGAATAAAAATGGAGAAAAAGTTGAGGGGAGGAGACCTGAGAGGTCCAGCTTGCCTGGGTCAACCTCCATCTCTTGCCTGGGTGGCACCAGGGTCTCCTAATGAATCAGCTCCGCCCAGGCCCCGTGGGCCTCTTCCTCACCGTGTTGCAGGGGTGAGCTCTCCAGACCTCAACCTGACTGTGGCTTCCCTTCAAAGGTTCTCTGCTGCCTTGAGAGTGTCTACACATCTTAACACAGCAAGCAAGGCTCTTCCTGGGGACCCAGGCCACCTCACCAGCATCTCTCCTGCTAACCCTTTACCTCCACTCTGCCCGGTCGTCCTCCTCTCTCTCCTCTGGACCCCCCCCCCCCCCCAACACTGTCTACCTTGCAAGAAATGTGCTTCTCTCCCTCCTCACCTGGCTACATCCTACTCGTCATGTGGGTTTCACCTGAGCTTAGGTGTCCCCTCTTCGAGGAAGCCTTCTCTCACCCCAAAGGCCTCAGCTCAAGGTGCTCTCCTAACATGCCCACGTTTCCTTACAACAGCAGGCATCACATGGTATCTGAATGGCCTGTGTAGCTGCCTCTCCCCTTTTTAGACCACAGTTTCCTTATAGACAGAGACTGTCCTATTTAGTGCTGTGAGCTCAGTGCCTGGTACATAGTAAGTACTCAATAAATATTTGCTGGATGAATATGTTTAAAACATATTAGATTAATAGTTTTTCCTAACTCTATCCAGGGAAAGATCAGACCCTTCACTAAGATACCACTTATGTAAACTCCATTATCCATATTCAGAATGGTTCACAACCTTGGCTTCTTTACCATTTAGTTGCCAGCTTCATGATCATCTCACTTGCTAATTTCACATTTAAATATGGGGATGCTCACATAGGCTGCCCCTTCAGAGGCAGAGGAATGATGCAGCGCCCACCCTGGCCTGTATCCAACCTGTCCCACCACTGCCCCCTGAACGCTAAGCAAAGCTCTAACATTTTCTCTTTTCTTATCTGTGGCTCTAGGGTCACCCAGTAAGTTGTCTTCTTTTAGAATGTCTGGAATAGGAGAGCTAAGATCCTTGACCTTGATCCCATTCATGTATAAGATTTAGTAGTTCTGTTATTCACCTATCAATGCATGACTTTAGCCCAGACATGAATGAACCTAAGTGATATATATGCTCAGGGGAAGATGTCTGGAGCACCCAGACCCTTTGCAGCATTTCCAGGTGTTCATGGAAAGAGCTGTTTATCATAAGATATCAAGATCCCCAAAGAAGAAAATGAGATCAGCAGATGATACTTTCACAGACAAATACACACAAACAGGGGAGAAGTTCACACTGAAGTCTTCTCCTCGTTGTGCCTCGTAATTATGATGTGACAAGGGCTACTAAGGGGGGATTTGGGGTGAGGTGGGAGAGAGAGTACTGACCTGAGTAAGAAGGTCCTGTGGAAAGTGCTGCAGTGAGGAAACTGGGGCTGCGTTTAACCTACCTAGTCCTTCGTCAACATTTATTCTTCTGTGAAATGTTATATACAAAGTCTGGGATTTTCTTCAAAGTCATCCAAGGTGGGTGGGGATATGGATAAAGGTTCAGATGAAACAAAACAGGCCATGAGTTGGTAACTGTTGAAGTTGGATTATGGGCATATGAGAGCTTATCATAGTATCCTTTCCTGTTTTGTATATGTTAAAAAAATCACTACCATAAAAAATGAAAAAATTTACTCCTCTGAGCTGAGTTTGTGCTTTGATTGACGGACAAATATTTTTAAGATTTCTGAATGAACTTTAGAATGGTGTCTCTCCATTAAAAAGTTGGAACTAGTAGTAGTAACAGGAAGAACAAACTCAAATCAGTCTGCTAGAAGTATTAGAGCTGAGGTGGATGACAACGTTTACTGGGCGTAAATACATCAGGGACTTCCTTGGTGGCGCAGTGGTTAAGAATCCGCCTGCCAATGCAGGGGACACGGCTTTGATCCCTGGTCCGGGAAGATCCCACATGCCATGGAGCAACTAAGCCTGTGCACCACAACTAATGAGCCCGTGCTCTACAGCCTGTGAGCCACAACTACTGAGCCCGAGTGCCGCAACTACGGAAGCCCGTGCACCCTAGGGCCTGCGTGCCGCAACTACTGAGCCCGTGTGCCACAACTACTAAAGCCTGCACGCCTAGAGCCCGTGCTCCACAACAAGAGAAGCCACCACAATGAGAAGCCCACGCACCACAACAAAGAGCAGCCCCCGCTTGCCACAACTAGAGAAAGCCCGCACGCAGCAACGAAGACCCAATGCAGCCAAAAATAAATAAAATTTAAAAATAAATTAATTAAAAAAATAAAAGAACAGATCAGTGAGAGATGAAAATCAGAAGTTATTTTTAAAGTATGTACTTTTAAAATTGGAAAATAGGGGAAAAAAATCCCACTTTTCTAACATACCAGCTATTTTGATTTTTATATATAGCCTTCCAGGCATTTTGACCCATATTATTTTACATAATTATAACCCTAGTTATATATACTTTTATATATTCTTTTAATTAACAATACATCATAAGCAATTCCTCATTTTAAAATCTTCCAAGTTGTGATTTCGTTGACTCCATACTATTTTGTCCAGTGCACTTATCATAATTTACTAGTTCGTTTCCTGATTATTCTAATGCCCTTGCCCCAAGAAGACATGAATAACTCTGCATACCTATTCTAAAGTGCTTCTTCACTTTCTGAATGGCAATTATGCTTAGAGAGGCTTGGGTCCTGCCTGAAAATACATGTGAAAACCAGTGGAGAAGAAAGCAGTAGGCACTTACATTAACAGCCAGCATATCATTTTCAAAGGCCTCACGCAGCTTCTTCATAATCTCTATTTCAGCATTGGCACAGGCCTCAACTGTGCCCTTCACAGTGATGGTTCTTTCAGGGTTGTATATGCTCAAATCCTGTAAGCTGGCCACCAGGAAAAAGAGAGAAATTTCCTTTTTTCAAAAGGAAAAATAAAATCCCAGAAGGATCACAAACAAGTCTTGGTGGAGGAGACAGGGAGAAGACACCACACGCTGTGGCACAGAATATCTGCCATCTTATCTCAAATCTTTGTAGTGACTTAGATCAAATCCACAGTAGAAAATGTTTGACTGGTAACTATTTATGTATTTGTTTTGATGGTGTTGAATATAACCATATCACTTATGATTACATTCCCACTTTCAAGCAGATGAATGAGTTGGATATATCAAAATGCTCAAATTCTCCATTATTGGGCACAATTAATCTGAACAAGAGGCTTACGATGAGATTGTTATCTTGGTCCCTGTCTCGTGTTCAATTTTCTTCAAATTTCTGCCTTCTTTTCCAATCAGTCTTCCAACCAAGCCATTGTGGGCCAAGATCTTCAGAGGAATCTCTTCAGCTCTAAAAGACACAAGCCACATTTTAACATTTAAGGTGAACACAACGGTTGCCTCCCAAGAGCTATTACCCTCCTTGTTTCTTACAAATAGAAGCCATTTCTGTTCAGGTACCAAGTGGCCATGGGCTTTATGAGATGCTGGGTCCTTCACTAACTCTGGTGCGTGAATTCTGATTAACACACGCCAAATCATGGTAATTATACTCCCTTGTTGTGATTGGTTGGAAATGGGTCCATGAGAGAGATCTGGCCAACTAGGTATGAGAATTAAGTCTGTTGGGTGATTTCAGGAAGGTTCTCCTTGCTCTTAAAAAAGGCACAATGGATAATGACATCAGTCAGATGGTAGACTAGGAAGCTACAGGCCCTCCTACTCCCACTGAGACACCAAGTTGACAACAAAAGATAGGCTAGACTATCTCTCTAAGAACTCTAGAGATCAGGTGAGAAGCTACAGCACCCAGGCTTTTATAAAACCAAAAAGGGATTCAAGTAAAAGGAGTAGGAAATTTTGTGGCGTTTGGCATGCCTTTCATGCTCCTTCCCCTACACAGTATAGCAAGGGGAAACTGGGAGGAAATCCTCCATACCAGGGATCCTCCCCTGGGACAGAAACAAAAAACTGGACCATGATTCCCACGTTCTGGCTTGCCTGGGAGCTGCCCGAGTGATTGGTTTCTGTCTCGCCTGACTTAGAGTTGACAAGCCTGGTGCCAGAGTCTGGAAGCTGCTGAAAACAGAGGTGAACTGTTAGAGCTGCAGTTCCATAGTCAGAAGCCAGAGGGTGAAAGAGATCAGAAATGGTTTGAGAGGTCCTAGAACCTCCAGCCAGACTGATTAGTGACGATCTTCTCCTGAACAAAGCCAGTATGCAAAGACTGTGAGAGGTGTTTTTTTTTCAAATGCTCAAATCGCAGCAAAAAGTTATAAGGCATATAAAGAAATGGAAACATGGCCTAATCAAAGGATCAAAATAAAACTCCAGAAACTGACCCTAAAGAAATGCAGATCTATGAGCTACCTGACAAAGACTTTAAAATAGTGATCATAAAGATACTCAATAACCTAAAAGAGAACACAGACAACTAAATGAAATCAGGAAGATGATGCATGAATGAAGTGAGAATATCAACAAAGAAAAAGAAACTATTAAAAAACCTAACAGAAATAACAGAACTGAAAAATACAATAACTGAACTGAAATATTCATTAAAAGGGTTCAACAGCACACATGATCAGGCAGAAGACAGAATCAGCAAACTTGAAGATCAGTCATGTGAAATCATCAAATGAGAGGAGAAGAAACAAAAGAGAATTTTTAAAAAGTGGAGAAAGGGACTTCCCTGGTGGCACAGTGGTTAAGAATCCACCTGCCAATGCAGGGGACACAGGTTCGATCCCTGGTCCGGGAAGATCCCACATGCTGCGGAGCAACTAAGCCTGTGCACCACAACTACTGAGCCTGCGCTCTAGTGCCTATGTGCCACAACTACTGAAACCCGTGCACCCTACAGCCCGCGTGCCGCAACTACTGAAGCCCGCGTGCCTAGAGCCCGTGCTCCACAACAAGAGAAGCCTGTGCACCGCAATGAAGAATAGCCCCTGCTCACCGCAACTAGAGAAAGCCCGCACGCTGCAAGGGAGACCCAACGCAGCCAAAAAAAATAAATAAATAAAGTGGAGAAAGGCTAAGGGACTTACGGAACATTATCAAGTGGATCAAAATACATGTCATTGGAATCCCAGAAGGAGAAGAGAGAGATGGTGCAGAGAGCTTATTCAAAGAAAACAGGCAGAAAACTTTCTAAATCTGAGACAACAAATGGACATACTGATTCAAGAAGCTCCAAGAACATCCAAGCGGGATAAACCAAAAGAGAATTCCATTGAGATACATTATAACCCAAGTGTCTAAAGTCAAAGAGAAAATCTTGAAAGCAGCAAAGTGATTAGTAACATATGAGGAAATCTCCATAAGATTATGGATGGATTTCTCAGCAGAAATTTTGCAGGCCAGAAATGAATGGGATGACATATTCAAAGCACTGAAAGAAAAAACTATCAGGCTTCCCTGGTGGCGCAGTGGTTGAGAGTCCGCCTGCCGATGCAGGGGACGCGGGTTCGTACCCTGGTCCGGGAAGATCCCACATGCCGCGGAGCGGCTGGGTCCGTGAGCCATGGCCGCTGAGCCTGCGCGTCCGGAGCCTGTGCTCCGCAACGGGAGAGGCCACAACAGTGAGAGACCTGCGTACCACAAACAAACAAACAAACAAAACAACTATCAACCAAGAATACTGCATCTAGCAAACTTTGAAAATGATGGGGAAATTAATACTTTTCCAGATAAACAAAAGCTAAAGGAGTTCATTACTATCAGATCAGCTCTACAAGAAATGCTAAAGGGAGTCCTTTAAGTTAAAATGAAAAGATGGTTCAACATATGAAAATTAATCAATATAATATACCACATTAACTGAATGAAGGACAAAACCCACATGATCATCTCAATTGATACAGAAAAAGCATTTGATAAAATTTAACAACTTTCCATGATTAATAACACCCAACAATTTAGGAACAGAAGGAAACTACCTCAACATAATAAAGACCACTTGTGAAAAGCCCACAGTGAACATCATATTTAATGGTGAAAAACTGAAAGGTTTTCCTCTAAGATCAGGAACAAAACAAAGATGCCCTCAGTATTTCTATGTAACATACTATTAGAAGTCCTATCCAGAGCAAGTAGCTAAGGAAAAAAAATAAAAGACATCTAAGTTGGAGAGGAAGAGGTAACATTATCTCTGTTCACAGATGATATGATCTTATATGTAGAAAACAAAGATTCCACAAGAAAACTGTTAGAACTAATAAACTAATTCAGCAACACTGTAGGCTATAAAATCAACATACAAAGAACAGTAGTGTTTCTATACACTAACAATGAACAATACGAAAAGGAAATTAATTCCATTTATAATAGCATCATAAAGAATAAAGTATTGAGGAATAAGCCTAATTAAAGAAGTAAAAGACTTACACACTGAAAACTATAAAACAACGCTGAAAGAAATTAAAGACAGAAATCAATGGAAAGACATCCCGGATGCCTGGACTGGAAGACCTAAAGTTGTTCAGATGTCCACACCACCCAAAACAATCTACAGATTTGATGTAATCCCTATCAAAATCCCAATGGCAACTTTTGCAGAAACAGAAAAACTCATTGTAAAAATTTATATGGAGGGGCTTCCCTGGTGGTGCAGTGGTTAAGAATCCGCCTGCCAATGCAGGGGACACAGGTTTGAGGCCTGGTCTGGGAAGATCCCACATGCCATGGAGCAACTAAGCCCGTGTACCACAACTACTGAGCCCATGTGCCACAACTAGTGAAGCCTGCATGCCTAGAGCCTGCGCTCTGTAACAAGAGAAGCCACTGCAATGAGAAGCCTGCGCACCGCGACGAAGAGTAGCCCCCGCTCACCACAACTAGAGAAAGCCCACACACAGCAACAAAGACCCAATGCAGCCAAAAATAAATAAAGTAAATAAATTTATTAAAAAAAATTCATATGGAATCTCAAGGGACCCTGAATAATCAAAACAAGTTTGAAAAAGAACTCACATTTCCTGATTTCAAAACATATTGTATAGCTATGGTAATCAAAACAGTATGGTACTGGTATCAAGACAGAAAAATAAACCAAGAGGAAAGAATAGAGATCCCAGAAATAAATCCTTGCATATATGGTCAAATGATCTTCGACAAAGGTGCCAAGGCTACATCATGGGAAAAGGACAGTGTCTTCGAAAATTAACTTTGGAAAACTTGCAAAAGAATGCAGCTGGGGGCTTCCCTGGTGGTGCAGTGGTTGAGAGTCCGCCTGCCGATGCAGGGGACATGGCTTCGTGCCCTGGTCCAGGAAGATCCCACATGCCGCAGAGCGGCTGGGCCCGTGAGCCATGGCCGCTGAGCCTGAGCATCCGGAGCCTGTGCTCCGCAACGGGAGGGGAAAAAAAAGAAAAGGGCCCGCGTACCAAAACAAAAAAAAAAAAAAAAAAAAGAATGCAGTTGGACCCTTATTTCATATACAAAAATTAACTCAAAAGAGATTAAAGACCTAAATGTAAAACCTGAAAGTACAATTTTCCTAGAAGAAAACAAAGGAGCAAAGCTTCACGATAGTGAACTTGGCTACTGTTTTTTGGATATAACACTAAAGCTCAGTTGACAAAAGCAAAATTAACAAATGGGACTACACCAAACCTAAAAACTTTTGTGCATCAAAGGACACACTCAACAAAATGAAAAGACAACCTATGAAATGGAAGTAAGTATCTGCAAATCATATATCTGATAAGGATGTGGAGAAGTCTGAACTCTTGTGAAAGGCTAGTGGGATTGTAAAATGGTGCAACTGGTATGGAAAACAGGTTCCTCAAAAAATTGGAAATAGAACTACTGTATGATCCAGCAATCTCACTTCTTGGTATATATCCAAAAGAATTGAAAGCAGGGTCTCAAAGAGATATTTCAAAACAGCACTATTCATATAGCCAAGAGGTAGAAGCAACCCAAATCTCCATCAATGGATAAATGAATAAACAAAATGTGGTATACACACACAATGGAATATTATTCAGCCTTAAAAAAGGAAATCCTACAACATGAATTCATTTTGAGGTCATTATGTTAAGTGAAATAAGCCAGTCACAAAAAGACAAATACTGTATGATTTCACTTATCTGAGTTCTCTAAAATAGTCAAATTCGCAGAACCAGAAAATAGAATGGTAGCTACCAGAGGCTGGAGGGAGAGGGAAAAGGGGAGTTGTTGTTTAACAGGCACAGAGTTTCAGTTTTGTAAGATGATAAAGTTCTGGAGATCTGTTTCACAATAATGTGAATATACTTAACACTACTGAACTGTACCCTTAAAAATGGTTAAGATGATAAATTTTATGATAGGTGTTTTTTTGTTTGTTTTTTTTTACAATAAAAAAAGTTCAAAAAAAAAGGGCGGGGTGGGGGGACAAGGAGAGGATGCCTTCTCTTTCAACTTTTAAATAGTTTTCTGTGGGGATCCAAGGTCTGAAATCACTTCAGTCATCTTGTCATCATCAGGGGAGTATCAGACACCCTGAAGAAGGTAAAGCAGAAAGAAAAGTCATGGGCCTTTTAGTCTATGATTCAACTGACCTTTCAGTCACTCTCACATAATAAGGACTTCTAATTACGTGACATCATAATTGTTTCTTATTGCTTAAGCCACTTGTTATGTTTTCTGTTACTTGAGACCAAAAGCATTGAACAGATGCATTACTACTGCTTCAAAATACATGGATGTTTGAAGAAGCTCCACTAGAATGTGACTTACAGAGGGCAGGGTTTTTTTGTCAGCTTTGTCCACTGGCACATAGAACAGTGCCTGACAGACAGTATGTACTCAATAAATATTTGGTAAATGAATAGAAAGAAAGTTTAGAATCCCTATTCTCCTCCATCCTCCACCTCCTACTCATCTTCCTCACAGCTCAGCTTAAATGTCACTTACACAGGGAGGCCTTCTCTGAAATCCTCAAATCTCTTCTTGCCCCCTAAAACCTTGATTAGGGCCTCCAGTTACCTGCAGTTGTTTTCCACTGTAGCACCTCTCATAGCTGTGCTTAATTACTTACTGGTATAATTATTTGTTTAGCAGATGTCTCTCCCACTGGATAAAAAAAGGAACTGGATCTTGTTCAGGGCTGTAGCCTCAACCCAGCACAGTGCTCAGCAAGGTGCCACACTCAAAAAAAAAGTATTTCAAAGACAGTCAAATTCTATCTTGGCTCTACACGAATACTTTAAGAATCCAATTTATACATCAGTCTTTTTGGTTCTTCAGAATATTGTCAGATGCTTACACCTAGCTCAAAGGACCAAGGAGGGTAACATTTATAAAATTCTCAATAACTTAGATGAGGGAGGGGCTTCTTCAAATTAAGACACAGCATGTGGGGGGTTTCAAAAGCCCCAAATAGTAAATAATTAGTTAAGTGAAATGTTAGAGTCCCTTACGAAATCTAAGAATAGATTTGCAACGTTTTTCTTTTAGGAACTACTTTCATCTTCTTGGTTTTGGAACACTATTCTTTGACATTGTTTGCTAAATCAGTTTTATATTCAATTCATCCCTCACTGCTTCTTTTTTTTTTTTTTTTTTGCGGTACGTGGGCCTCTCACTGTTGTGGCCGCTCCCGTTGCGGAGCACAGGCTCCGGACGCGCAGGCTCAGCGGCCATGGCTCATGGGCCCAGCCACTCCACGGCATGTGGGATCTTCCCGGACCGGGGCATGAACCCGTGTCCCCTGCCTTGGCAGGCGGACTCTCAACCACTGTGCCACCAGGGAAGCCCCCTCACTGCTTCTTTATTAAAACTGCCACACATGCCTGTAAGTGGATTTTGCCAAACAAACATACAGCCTTTTTTATTATATTGCCTATTCCGTTACCATTAATTTGTTTATAATACAAATTAATAAATTTGTATTACTAAATTATACAAGTTACTAAGAACTGTATTTGTCATTCAAATTGGTACAACACTCAGGAATCCTAAGAAATATTTTGTAAAAGAAATGGACAGGGGGAGAGAGAAAAACAAAGAAGAATGAAGTAGCCACTCAGATACCAGTTTCTACTATTTAAGGAAACATAATCCAATTTTAAGAGTGCAAGTGGCTTAGGAGCATGGTGACAAACCCCTTTTCCAGCATAGTAAATGATGGTTTTGACAACAATGTATTTTCTGTATCTGCCCAGTCCAATATGATAGCCATTAGCCATACATGCGATTATTTAAGTCTGAATGGATTAAAATAAAATATTCAGTTCCTCCATTGCACTAGTCACATTTCAAGCACTCAACAGGAACACATGGCTAGTGGCTATCGTATTGAACAGTGCAGATACAGAACATTTCCATCACTGCATGGCCCTGGACAGCACAGGTCTATACGTTCCTACCAATAATTATTACCAGTGAGTGATGGAAGCATTAGGCTCACCAAGAGAAACATACAAGTAGAGAAGCAGCCATGTTATAAACATAAAAGATCTATTTCCCACCGTATTCTCTTTAGGAACAAATTTCTGAAAAATAATCCTTCCCCTGCTCTCTTTACTAAGAAATAGATTTACAGCTTTTTAAAACTTTCCTGGGTTAAATGAATGACAACCTAATCTTTTTTTCTGCTGAGTGGTCTGTGCATTGCATGCAAACTTACAGTTTGGTCTCATCAGCCTCTTTCTGCATGATTTCGAGAATCATGCGGCATGCTTCAGAGGTTCCCTCTGGGGTGGCATGGATGGTGACAGGCTTCTCTGCAGCCCCAGAGTTCTCCTTTCTATGGATGTCTACCCTGCAGGAAAAGAATCAGGAGCCATAGCACAGCGTCATCTGGGACTGGATCCTAGTCCCAAGAATGCGTCGCACTGGCCAATGTACAGCAAGGACACAGACAGACCAGGAAGTGTCATGAGCACGTTTGCAACCAATGCCATTCTCCAAGAAGGCGGCAAGCGGTGCAGGAGGTCTTGTGCCAAACCCAAATTCTCGGCACCTCCACTGAGAAGGGAATCTTTCTTACAGGAGTGCCACTGGGCAAAGGCACCAAGGCAACGTGGTAATGAAGCCAGTTTGGTCAATGAAGTATGTTGTGTAGTCTTTCCAATGATCTTAGAAGTGAAGAGTAAAGTGAGCGGGATAATACTGCACGTTGGCACAGTGCCGGTCTCTGAACTGATTGCAGCTTTTAAAAGCCATATGTTAATCCAACTCCACCAAATTCAAGCAAGCTTTATGTATCTGAGTATGGACAGAAAACAGAGGCATGCCCTTTCTCTGCCTAAGTTTCTGGTTTCCTTGCCACCGGCAGCCTGCCTTCTTCCAGGCTCTTAAAAACTAATGGCTCAAAAGCTCGATGACTTTATCAGACTTCTTTGGGTACTTGTGGCTCTATTTGTTTTTAACTTTCAAAATCACATAATTGATTGTATCCTTTTTTACTCTGGCTGTCAGAAAGCCCAAATCCAAGTCTCTGGCCTATTTCTAAAAAAATGGGCACACACTTTGAGAACTAACTCACTTGTATTTAAACTTGCTGCATTTTTTTAAATGATTTTTTTTTAGTTACTTTATTTTATTTTTTGGACACACTGCGCGGCATGCGGGATCTTAGTTCCCCTACCAGGGATTGAACCCAGCGCCCCCTGCAATGGAAGCGTGGAGTCTTAACCACTGGACCGCCAGGGAAGTCCCTAACCTTGCTGCATTTATAAAGCCACTTTAAATAATCTTTGGAACAAAAAGACATACAAATAAAAATCACTTTCTCAGTGAAGAAAACTTGGGAAAAAAGGGGACTGATTTTAAAATAAAGGAAACACCACATAGTATTTGCCCCCTGTACTATCTCATCATTTCACTCCTATGATTTTAAACTCTGGGACTCATATAAGTGTCCATTATTTGGAAGTAACTCATTCACTTTGCAGAAAACAGTATTTTCTCTTTCAGGTTACAAGACACTCAATAACCTGAATAAAATGCACTAGGCATGTAAATAACAAATATTTGTCAGTAATTTGGTGCTTTGTAATTTAAGTGCTTTGTAATTTCCTTCAATCTGCCTGACTGTCCTAATTCTCACAATACTCCTGGCTTACAGAAGAAGCAATTGGTGCTCAGAGACCTGAACATTTTTTCTAAGATCATATAGCTATTAAGTGGTAAAACTTGAACAAGGGTCTTTGTTTTCAAGACCTGTGCTTTGTTCATTACATCATGCTGTGGTCTTATGAACACACAAAACTCAGCAACCTCACAAGTCACTTTATCCACTACAACTCCTACTACCAATTCAGTCTCCTTAAACAGAAAACTAAACATAAGACTAATGTACTTTATTTATTGCTCAATGTAACAGTGACTCACCCATTTCCTTTATGTAGCTATTTGCGAGACTCCCTAGGTGGTCTCAAAGAATGACTACCACCCAGGGCTCTGACGCAGGAGAGGAGGCAAGAGCTAAGATACGCGGGTTCTAGGGTCCCGTAACGTTCAGCCCCATACCTCTGTTGTTTTAAAAACATGTAGATGTATTCACAGGTATCAGATAGCTTATGAGAACAATTCTTGACTGTGAGGTCATTAGTACCTTGTTTATGAACTATTAGTGTTTCAGGGTATGACCTTTAGGTCACTGGCATGAAAGCTCATTAAAGCCCCTGGGCTTTGTGTTAGTCTGTTAGTAGTTCCATTTAAAGAAGCCATAGTCCCATACAGCACAGCCCCCCGCTGCTGATGCAAGCAATAGCAACCTGGGAATGGCCGGGACCCACCAGCACTCAGGGGACCCCTCAGAAGGAAGCAAAGGAAGCCCCGGAGGCACGTACCGGGACTGGGTCTGCTTAGTGATGTTCTTTATGGTCAAGCCCTCCTTTCCGATGATGGCACCAACAAACTGGGTGGGGACCAGGATCCGCAGCGGGAAATCAATCTGTCTGGCCTGAGAAGAGCCCCCAGGGGCATGGCCTTGCTCCCGGGAAGAGTGGTCCCCACGCTGGGCTCGCTGAGGGGGCGAAGGGGAGCTCACCTCTTCATCCGGGATGTAGGAAATCTTGAAGGAGTAGTTCTCAAACTGATGCCCGCTTAGCTTCTCGATGGCTCTGAAATGCAGCAGGGGCAAGTGAGCTTTGTTAGAGAACAGTGTTGGAGAAGACCCCCCAGGGTCAATGGACCGGTTCATTCACTCTCCTTTACTAGTTGCCTACGTGAGTGCCGTCCTCGGCACTAAGGATGCAGCGGTGAGCAAGACACGTGCCGTCTCTGCTCCCTCAGGGCTTGTGGTTAACAAATTAAACACGTAATTACAACGTGCAGGCCTGGTCAGACTTGATATACAATGTGCCAGTCTGCTTTTTTTCACCACTCAAGGCTGTATCCCCATCATCAAAAACTCTTTGTAAAATATTGGCATAAAATTGTCCTTTTTTAAAAATTTTAATTGTAATACAGTTATTACTGAAAATTCAGAAGTAGATAAGCACAAATAAGAAAAACATCCTAGCCCATCCTATAGCTTTCTTAAATATAAATATATTATTATGTATACAAATGGATTAATACCATACATACTACTTTATAACCTTTAAAAACAGTTAATACTCTAAACAGTTTTCCAAATGATTAAATACCCTGCAATTTAGTTTTTACTGGCTGTTTAACATTCTATTGATTTGCCATCATTTTTGCAACTGATTCGCTATTGTTTTATATATATATATATATATATATATATATATATGTTTCTAATCTTTTACTACTGCATACAGTATTGTCATGGGCATCTTTGCAACTACAACTTTGCAAACAGGACGACAAATTCCTAATGGAATTGCTGGGTCAGAGAGTAGGCAGAATTCTAACATTTTAAGTCATTATTGCTCAGTATCCTTCTGGAAAGGTTTCAACATGTACTATCCCATAGCAGTTAAGAGAGCACTTGTTTCCTTGAATCCTCAGAAGTACAAAGTATTATGATTTTAAAAGACTTATCAATTTGATAAATCCCACTGTTGCATCTTAACAACTATACATAAGTGCAACCATTTTTTCACGTGTCTTTGGCAGCATGTGAAAAAATGAACCCTCTTCTACAAGGTTATTGTTTAGGGTTTACGAATTTATTACAAAGCAGCACTTTTTGAATTCAATAAAAGCAACAAAGTAATATCATGTACAGAGGGCCTACCTAAGAAGCAGATGGACAAGAACTGTAAAGGTTCAGTTGTTGGTATATGTATCCTGCTTACATACGTGTGCAAAAGTCAACAGCAAATGACTACTGCCTTTTTCAATGCAACATTAACATTTTGAAAACCAGTGGTATGAGAATGGGTTAACCATGTATTCATGGGTGTGGCAACCTTGAAAAAGAAATAAAAGTATAATCCTGGGACATGTAACCAATACAGATGTTATGCCACATGTGACCATAATTCTAGTTACAATGACCTGACAGGCACTTCATGGACCCTCTACAAAAAGGAACTTGTTTTTGTTGTTGTTGTTTTTTAAAAAAATTCAGTCCCATGTGTGTTAACAGCCAAGCTCACAATTAACCAACACTGAAGAAATGTAGCCATGAGTGGGATTAGGAGGTGAATATGAGTAGGAAAAAGAACCTGAGCCAGGTGCTCTTTGATGAACCACTCCTAGATGACAATGTTCCCTTAGGCTGATGTCACTAAGGTGGATCCCTCTTTTAATATTCATAGAGGGAAAATGAGGTTTCAGCATCCATTCAATGAGTTTGGACAGAAGTGGGCTTGGGCTTCTTCCTCATGGTGCATGGAGGAAGCTCCAGGTGGAAGTGGCTCCTAGTGGCCATCAAAGCAGACTCTAGTGGACACAATGTCACAGACGTGGTGCCCTCTATTCCTGACTATATCAAGATGCAGCTCCCACCTCGGTTTTGATGCCAAGGCTCAACATTTTTCAAGATAAAAATCTCTGTACAATCAACAAACAGACACTCTGGTATAAATGCCCTGGGGCTCCACTGATGTGTCAAAGTTCTGCATCTTTTCAGAAAAGGTTTATAAATACAGGACTCAATGGAATTCAAAGACAAGCTCCACTCCCCCCCCCACGCCCAAATTTGAAGGGAAATAAGCCCAAATCCACTTACGTTTTTGCTTCTTCTCTTGTTGCATATGTGACGTTGACAACGGCAGTTTCTGTGTCTGTGTTGACTAGGAAAGAAGCAAAAACTACATTGTCATAGAAAAAAAAAAAGCTGCCACCATCTGGCTAATGTAAATAAACTTATTTAGAGAAAAATGCACAAAAAAAGTCACTGCCCTATCTCTTAGAGTTACTTGAATCTCTATCTTTATTCATGCGCATTCATAGGAATTTGTAATCAACTGTATATACACATTTGTAATCAATTGTATATACAACTCAAAACTACATTTTCACTAATTTTATCAACACTTTTGCACATGTATATGTATATGCACATTTTCTTTGGATTTTTCATTTTTAATGCCTTCATAAAATTGCAGCAAATAAATGTGCCATGACTTTTGCCTAACCATTCCTTAATTGTTGACAAATGGGTTATTCCCAGTATTTGCTATTCTGACTAGTGTTGATAAAAATCACCACTGTTGCAAATATCACTTGATTTGTGTTCTTCTGAATTATTTTTTTTAGGGTAATTTGGAAAGAAAATAATTGGTAAAAGAACATAATGCTTTTTAATGATTGTTTTCAGATTATTCTCCTAAAAGTTTGTATCAATTTATTGTACCACTATGAGTTTTGTTATAATTTGCACTTATTTAAAAATAACTGGATATATGTATAAAATAATAAGAAAGTATTTTAATTTTAATTCTTCATTCATGGATAAGGTTGAACTATTACTATTTTTGTTCCCCTCTGATAGACCTCCTTGACTGACTGTGTGAGTTAAATCTAGTAACTGTGTACAATGAATAAAGAAAGTTGACAATTCCAACCCACTTGACTGAAGAGAACACACAAATTCTAAGAGTGGTTAATAAGGGATCACTCTTGTGAGTTGCTTTATCTTGGTTCATAATTGCTTGCCTCTTCTTCCAAAGTCAGACATAAAAAATGAATTCAAACAGCAAGACAAAACTTTCTCAATCTAAGTCAGTAAACTTAAACCAAAAATACTGGTTTCCCCAAAACCAGTAAACATAACTAAATCACATCCTCCCCCACTAAAACATTTAAGCTATTGGGAGACTTGGAATTAACAACATTAAGGTGAGGATAATTCAAGAAAACCACAGTAGAGGTGCTTTTCAAAATAATAATAAAACCCTATAGTGCAGGGATCCTTAATCTTTTTTTATTATTATTATTATTTTTTGCAGTACACGGGCCTCTCACTGTTGTGGCCTCTCCCGTGGTGGAGCACAGGCTCCGGACGTGCAGGGCCTGTGGCCATGGCTTACAGGCCTAGCCGCTCCGCGGCATGTGGGATCTCCCCAGACTGGGGCACAAACCCGTGGTCCCCTGCATCGGCAGGCGGACTCTCAACCACTGCGCCACCAGGGAAGCCCTTTAATCTTTTTTTAAAAAAACATTTATTTATTTATTTGGCTGTGCTGGGTCTTAGCTGCGGCATGCAGGATCTTCGTTGTTGCATGCAGGCTCTTTGTTGAAGCACAGGGGATCTAGTTCCCTGACCACGGATCGAACTCAGGCCCCCTGCACTGGGAGCCTGGAGTCTTATCCACTGGACCACCAGGGAAGTCCTGGGATTCTTAATCTTGAATCCATGTTAGAGCTTCAGGAATTCTTTACTCACCCTCCCCACTTCCCTGCAAATACTCAAAATTGTGGGTACGTGGATTTTTCTGGCTTGTAATTTCCATATGATTCTCAAAAAGGTTAAAGACCACTGTTATCCAATAACTTCAAAGTAGCTGCAGCCCTTATGGGGAGGGGAGGCATAATCCTCAGGAAGGAACTGCCACTGAGATTTACGTGTCACCGGTGCTGAGCCCAGCCCTTGCCTTGGCCTGGGGGTATTCGTTTTGCTAATACACAGAGAGGTCCTCATAGTGCAAAATAGAGAATGTGCAGCCCACAACCATCCTCTTGCGGTGCTGACACACTGAATGCTACGAGGCCTCATATCTGCACTTCGTAGTGCTACAGATGAGGTTGAAGACTCCAAAACGGGAGAAAGGCTGGCTTTGAACCTCCCGAATAAAGCTATCCACTAGAAGTCTTAGATTCTCAGATTTTGTTCTACTCCTTAGTCATATTCTTTGTTCTTGAAAGACATCTGTCTTCAGGAAATCAGACCTGTGATTCTGGGAAAAACTGAGCTCCATTGAAATACTTTATTTCATTGGACATGAAAGCTCTCCTTAAAATCCTACTGAAAATGTTTTCCTG
This sequence comes from Aethalodelphis obliquidens, assembly GCF_003676395.1. Lineage (NCBI taxonomy): Eukaryota > Metazoa > Chordata > Mammalia > Artiodactyla > Delphinidae > Aethalodelphis > Aethalodelphis obliquidens. Next base: position 81,424,547 of record NW_020837945.1, on the reverse strand, counting down.
CTGAATCAGGAATCACCTATGAAACAGAACAAAACAACACCCCAGTACTTCTATCCCATAGCTGTGAGGCAGCTAGAAACTGGGTGCTCTCAGGGCACAGGTGCCATTGGAACTGTGAACTGCCCCCAGGGACCTGGAGTATTTCTTCCTTGCATGGCACTGTCCTAAGTTTAATAACATGGTCTTAGTAACTTCTACAGGTTCATGTCTGGAAGGTCATCCTGCCTACTAAATCCATTCCTTATTAGAATGTCTTCTTTTCCATTTGAGGGAAATAACAAGAACTGAGAAAACAGAATCCTTGTAAATCATGTCTTCCTTCTGAGCTCTTTCCCTTCACCTTTGGGTATGGGCAGTCAGCAGTATGAAACTGACTAATAATATTTTTAATATTCAGGAGTGGAGAGCATTTGAATAACTACTGCTTTAAAACTATTATATTAATTATACTGGCAGATAGAACAGACTGCATATGAGAAAATGGATTCTCTGTGATTTTTCCTAAGTGAACTTTAACGATTATGTATGACTCCATTGTCTGTAAATATTTATTCAGGTTCTCTCTGGGTGCCCCAACTATTCAGTGATACAGGAAGGGTAAATTTATTCTCCCCATTATACACATGTGGAAACTGAGCCAATAAGGTTAAGTGACTTTTACAAGGGCTCACAGTCAGTAAGTGACTGAATTCATAGTCTGCTTTCTAGGTCAGTGCAAAAATAATCTTTATCACATGTTACTGCCTGTCCTATCAGGAGCTTAGAATCTACTTTTCAGGGACTCTTAAATAGCTACATAAGATATCAGCTGAGGTACCCTTTTTTTTTTTTCTTTAAAAATCATAGCACTTCATGTTTTAGAAGACAAAAATAAGGGCGGCAGGAAAAAGAATATATGTTTTCTGGGGATTTACAGCATTGTTCCTAAGACAGAGGCTCTCAAATGAGTACACACAAAAATTACTTGGGGGTGCTTGTTGAACATACAGATTCATGACTTCTTCCCCCGTAGTCTTAATTTGTAGGTCTGTCTACGGTGAGCCCTAGGAATCTGCATTTTCCCAAGCACTCCAGGCGATTCTGGGGTAGGAGTCCTACACCTTGAGAAACACTCAGCGCAAGGTATTAGGGATATGTTATTCTTAACCAGGAAGAGGAAAGCTGTAATAGTGTAAATCCAGTTACTTGCAAGTGAATTAAGCTTCCCCCACCCTGACAGCATTTGTCCAGTGCTTGAGTACATTAAAGAGTATAAGAAAAATAGCCTGAAAACCATTCTTTGAAAAAATCGATATAGACAGACGGATACAGACATCTCTCACATACAGATATACAAACATACACTCTAGGAAGCTTGCTTCAAAGGAATTTGAACTTATTATTTGTCCTTGGATTTGACCCGACCTATAAGAAATAACAGGTAATATCCCTCTCAAAATTCAATAGGCTAATTTCGTCACTTATTACCTTGTTCGACATTCTCCACTGTCCCATACTGAGCCAAAAGTCCATCCAACACCTGAAAAAGAAGCTTTGCTGTCAGAATTTCAGATCTTCCATAAAAGCAGCTAGAACTGAATAAATGTACAGGACTTTCATTTGCTTGTTGGCTGTCAAGTAATCCGTTCACTGAGGAAACACAGCAGAGCTTCGGAGTCTTAGTAATTGTTAACAATCACGTTCATCATGATGGTTGGAACCCACTTGCTGCTTTTGAAATGAGAAGCAGAATAATGTACAAAGATCACTTCTCCTTTCTGGAAGATTTAACCTTCTTCCTTCAGTTTTCCTTTAGGGATCTCCTTATTTTACAAAGTAATGAGATATGTATATGTTCAAAATTTTCCACAATGAAAACTTTTTTTCTTAAAGGAATAAAAACATTAGACAAAACATTCTGTTTCCTTTAAGGCTATTTTGATTTTGTTTGGGTTGGGGAACATGGGGCAGTATGTTTTTCAATAATGCAGTAAAGCCACTCCTCATATTCTAGCTTATTTTATTTCAAGGTAACAATCTTGTAAGAAGTTTTACAACTCTGAAAATATGTCTTAACTGTTATTCATAGCAACTAATTCAAAATAAACAAAAAACTTGCTCAAACTAACAAAGAACCTTCTATTCTTATGGGTTTTCCATTTATTTTATTTTTCCCCAAATCATAATTTAGAAAGGTAAAAATCTTTTATAAAATCATGGGATAAAAATCACAAGCAAGGTATGTATTTTGTTTCACAGTTTGTCTGTTGATGCTTGGTTTCTGAGAAGACAGAACATAAGGGATCAAAGTGCACATCCTGCACAACGAAAGGGACAAATCTGACCCCAAACTCAGGGCAGATCATGCACATTAGGGGCACTGAAGAAGGGAAAGTCTGAGGACCTCTAATTCCTAAATGTGAAAGGGAACTCTAAAAAAGGGAGAAAATCCCTTATTAACCCATTAAAAAATAAAATGAGGAAAGAGAGCAGGAAGATAATAAATATAGAAATGACATTGGCCTACCTCCCACTGCAGGTGAGGAGGGATGTTTCGAATCTGAATTTTCCTGCTCCTGTAAAAGATAAAAGCACAGACACAACAAACAGGCTTAAGACCACAGTTTGAGTTTACTTTCTCACTATGTTCACCAAGACACCAGCAAGGGATTTTGATTGTGAATCAAGAACATCTTGTTTTAAGCCATTCGTCAATTTCTCCCTTTATGTCTGTTAGTATTTGCTTTATATATTTAGGTGCTTCTATATTGGGAGCCTAAATGTTAATGAGTGCAATATCCTCTTCTTGTATTGATCCCTTTATCATTATATAATGCCTTACTGTATAGCACAGAGAATTACACCCAACATTTTGTAATAAGCTATAATGGAATACAATCTGCAAAAAAAAAAAACACACACACACAAAAAATGAATGACTATGCTGTACACCTGAAACTAATGTAATATTGTAAATCAATTATACTTCAATTTAAAAATTAAAAGAAGAAAAAAAAGAGCAGCTTGTTTTAAAACTTTCAATTAGGGACTTCCCTGGTGGCACAGTGGTTAAGAATCCGCCTGCCAATGCAGGGGACACGGGTTCAATCCCTGGTCCGGGAAGATCCCACATGCTACGGAGCAACTAAGTCCATGCACCACAACTACTGAGCCCACGTGCTGCAACTGCTGAACCTGTGTGCTGCAACTACTGAAGCTCGTGCTCGGCCTAGAGTCTGTGCTCCGCAACAAGAGAAGCCACTGCAATGAGAAGCCTGCGCACCACAATGAAGAGTAGCCCCCACTCGCTGCAACTAGAGAGCCCCCGCGCGCAGCAATGAAGACCCAATGCAGCCAAATAATAATAATAAATAAATAAAATAAAACACAGCTGTTTTAAACAAATAAATAAAACTTTCAATTACTTTGAGGAAAAAAATAAAGAACAAACCCAAGAAGTCTGAACAAGCTAAAGAAACAGGTTAGTTAGATGCAAATCTGCCTTTTCAATTTCCTACCACAATAGTTAGAATTTAAATTGCCACACATGTTCTAATTATAGAATTATTCCCTTCCTCCTCAACATACATAGTCCTGCAAGTGACCCTACCCCAAAAGGTACCTAGGCTCAAACATGAGAGATGGAATACATACACAGTAGGTTTAAAGAGGATCTTACCTAACAATGCAGAGCTTCCTTTTCAAAAATTATTTTTATTTCTAATAGGTAATACAGTCCTAATTCAAAAATCAGGACACTTTAAAGAGGTATTCCATGAAAAGTCTTACTCGTTGCTTGTGTAGCCTTCAGTTCCTTTATGCAAATACTAGTAAATACAAATATACAATCCTATTTCCACCTTTTCTTATAGAAATATTTGCATATTCTGCACACTCACTGAATCTTGTTTTTTTCACCTAACAGTAATGTCCTGAAGATCTTTCTGTATTGGCAGATAGAGAATATCCTCCTTCTATTTTACACTACTCGGATGTACCAAGTATCCATCCCCTATTGATGGATATTTGGGCCTTCTCCTGCCTTTTTATTCAGAAGATTTTTCTTTTTTTCTAAGATATCTGATAACTTTGAGTGATTTAGATCATTTCTTGTTTTTACTTAAGCGTTAAAATTAGATAGAAAGAAGAATAGAAATACGAAGATAAGAATTTTTCTATCTTTAGAGAATATGTTAGATCCCAGAAAGAAAACACAAATCAGCATTTAAATATTAGAAGAGGTCATTTCAATGGAAGGGCTTGGCACTGAAATCCCATAAATATCGCCTTTGGGGGTTGCAAGAGAAGAGATGTAGTGGCCAAAGTGTAGCCCCATTACTTTTCCTTTCCTTCTTGTGTAAGAGGTATCAAATAGTTGCTATATGCAGCCACACATTTCTCCATGGCTTTAATCTGGGCAACAGCCACAGAAAGAAATGTCACAATTCATGCAGAGAGGAAAAAGGAGTGAGACAGAGAAGTACACAGACAGGGGAAACAACAAACAAATAATGAAGGAACTGAGGGGCTCCTGTTTCCTCTTTTTTTTTAAATTAAGGGGGACCCCATCCCTCTGTTCTAGATCCCATATACTACTTCTGTCTTGTTTTATTTTTAAAAAATGAGAACGCATTCATGCTTTACCAGAGCTGCCTAAATGACTATACAAGCCATTCTGTAGAACCTCTAATCTTGTGTCAGGATAGGAAGGCGAAAAAAGAACCAGGAACTAATTTCTGCTTCTGTGCTATGAAGGCTCATTCCTGACACTGCCTTTGGCAAGAGTTCATAATAAAACTGCTGACACCATCCCATACAGTGGCTACATGGAATGCTCCACAAAGGATGTCACAAGCCTAACTATTTATAGAAAAGGCATCATAATTTACAAGAAAATTGAATATTTCTAAAGAAGAATATTTTTGTTATCTCCAAGTATAAATAAACATTGACTACAACTGCTAAGCAAGAATTTATTGATAGAAATCCTATGGGAAGAAACTTCTGCATAGACACTAAGATTTGAATAGAGGAAGATACTGTTGCATTGTTATGGCAAAGAATGCAAATAATCTAAGTATCCACAAGCAGGGAGATGAATAAGTAAATCATAGTAGAGCCATAATACTGAACATTATACAGCTGTTAAAAAGAATGAAGTAGGGCTTCCCTGGTGGCGCAGTGGTTGAGAGTCCGCCTGCCGATGCAGGGGACGCGGGTTTGCGCCCCGGTCCGGGAAGATCCCACATGCCGTGGAGCGGCTGGGCCCACGAGCCATGGCCGCTGGGCCTGCGCGTCTGGAGCCTGTGCTCCGCGGTGGGAGAGGCCACAGCAGTGAGAGGCCCGCGTACCGCAAAAAAAAAAAAATGAATGAAGTAGACATGTATCCACGGTCATAGGACACTCTTCAGGCATAATGTTATAAGATGAGCGCTAATTACAGATTAGGTTTGATCTGTTTTTTAAGAGCACAAAACAAAACTATATGTCATTAAGTGTATATATATGTAAATGCACAGAAAAAGGTAGCTACAAACATTTGGTTGGTAAAACGGGACATGTACTTTTTATTTTAGCTGCTTCTGTCTTGCTTGCTTTTTAAAAAAATGACATGTTCATGTCTCACTTACTTTAAAAAATTAACACTTAAAACTCCTACCAGGGCTGCTTTCATGAATCGAAAAGATTCATTTCTTTAAAGTATCCTGGAACCTGCTTTTAAAAAAAAGAGAAAAACCCTCTTATTTTCTCCATAATTATCAACAGGTTAGGTATCCTTCTTGAAATCTTATTTAACGAAGTATTAATTTGTTTGGCAAACCCCTTTGTTCACAGGGTGTAAATAATAAAACTCTGCCCAGTCCAGATGATCCCGAATCCTAACTGAATGGGTCTAAAACAATGATGCTTCCCTGTAATATCTGGTGTGAGGACTGCACATCAGGCAATCAGTTGAGTAACTGGAACGTTCGTTAAGCAGGATTCTCTAACAAGCTAGTGTGTCGCATCTCTAATTTTAGAACAGGATTTTAACCCAGGAACGAAATTTTAACCCAGAAACGAAAAGGGGAAATGGAGATCACTGCAGTAGAACCCATTCAACTGGAGTTCAGTCAGGTGATCTGGGAGAACATCCTGAGAGACTGTCTTTCAGGATTAGGAGTGACCAGGATCTTTGGGATCTGCTAACTTCCATGACATCGTCTGGACACTGTGCCTGCTTGTCAGGGCACCCAAGATGCCCAACCCCTTTTTCCCTGGGAGGGATGTCTGTGTGCTCTTCAAAACCCAGCTCATACTTGCAGACAATTCCAGGGCATCTCCAAAAAAGAGTTGTTTCTATGCACTCACTCTTAAGGTTTTATAACAGCTCTCTCTTTGCTATAATCACTTATCTGCTGGCGCTGGTCCTGTCCTCACTGGATTGGAAATTTCCTCAAGGACAGGCTTCTTGTTTACTAGTCTCCTGTCCAGCAAGAGGCCAAGCACATAGCAGAAGAGGAGAACATGGAACTCTGGGGTCTGGGAAAAGCACTGCTATTTCTGGCTGTTGTCTGTTTATGAGGCGGACCTTCTGGACCCTACCTGGGAGGGCACAGGCTGTCCTTTTCTCCTTTGCCAGGTAGTAAAGGGGAGAGGGAAGACTTCTTTCCCCTCTTTCCTTTAGAGAAGAAACCCAGTGCTCAGCTCAGTCTCGAACAACAAATGTGGACCTTTCTCCCTTTGAAATCCATAAAAGTGTGCCCTGCTTGCAAACAAGCCCAATTTACACAATAACTTAGGAAAGTGATTGGTTTTAAGAAAATAGTTCTTCGTTCCTTAAAAAAAAAAAAAAGAATAACCTCACCGTTCCTTTAGTTTAAAAAAGAAATCAAGCTTCTCTAAAAATACATAATTGACATTTCTCATCCTCTCCACCCAGAACCATTACAGCCAGCTCCTAGCTGGCCTGCCGTCTGTCTTACTTTCCCCTCCTCTCCCATCCTTCCCACACTTAGTGACTTTCTAAAACACAAATATGACTGGTTGCTTCTGCCTTCTTTGAATGACTCCCTGTCACCACATCCAAATTCCCATTCATGACCCTGTTACGGTCCCGTTCCCCATCTCTTTATCTTTAAACCCTCTTGCCCCAGCAACTGCTCTAAACTTTGGGCTCTTACCCTTCCATCCAAAATAATTTGTCACACCTGTAGTCTATATGCGTGCCAGGTCTGAGCCTTCAACATGCTCAGTCCACCTTAAAAACAAGAGTAAACAAAGGCAGTAAGGAACATGATTTTGATTAAAAAAAAATTTTAACTGAAAACAGAATAAGACCTGCAGTCAAGCTATTAATATAGACACACAGGCTCTCTCCCCAAGGCTCTGGGATTCAGGAACTCAGAATTTCCCACTTTCATATTCAAGTAAGTGTGTTCAGTGGAAAAGAGCAAGTAGCTCAGTCTCTACACATCCAGGAAAAGAATAATATAGCCCAACAGCTATTCTGCTTGGCTGAGGAACTGGCCACTTTGATGGATTCTATATTGTGGTTAATTGGTGACAACGGTATACACATGTAGACTATCAAATCTTAACTACAAACAAAAAAAACTTAACCACAGCTCACCTAAGGCTCTTCAACGTGTAAGTGCCTCAGGGTACTTTTCATGAATATGTTATTATCTTTGTACTGTAGATGCCCAGAGGAAGTGGAAAGCTCTGAGTGAACTTCAGATAAAACTAGATGTCCACTGTTATGAATTTCAAGGACCTGGCAGAAGTTATTGTGTATGGTAGAATCTGTTGCTTACAATATCTGGGCAATCAGCTGGGGAAGTAAAATCATATTTAATTGTCAAGGAATCTCTTATTTTGAAGAATCACCCCACATCTGTGTGTGTGTGTGTGTGTGTGTGTGTGTGTGTGTGTGTGTGTGTGTGAAATGCCTGTTTGCTTGTGAGGTGGATAATGCCATCGTTTTTAAGCATACGGTCAATTAACCACAAGTCTGAACTCTAGCCCAGGCACTGACCATGCTGGGGGCCTGAGTAGGGAAGACTTAACATATATTGTGGACTCCCACCTCATAGGATCTCAGATTCCATTTGAAAATTAGGCAAGCTAAGGATCAGAAGATGTCCGGGAAAACTGTGGGCAAGAGAAGCAACAGAGGAAGAGTCCTTTGGGGTTCAGTGAGAGATCCTACCCAACTAGGTCCCATCTGTTTCCATAGCAATTTTGAGCTCCATCAGATGACACTGTGGTTTTATTCTTGCAAGGAAATCAAACCACCATGGAATGTACATTATCTAGAGGTAGGTGTGCTAACCGACTCCAAGGGCAGTGGCAGAGCCAAGGCTGAAACCACCAGAGCTCTTGGCCATGCCCGCTCCTCTAGTGCTATAATCAGATTCCCCTGCACCCCATGTCCTCATTAGTAAGTGTTTGAGGCACTTTCTCTCCTTCCCATTCCTCATTAGTTCTAAAAGTTCCCCTTAAAACTTCTGGACATTCTGTACAAGGGACATCCTGTGCTAAATTGAACTAGGACCTAGGGCTAGCAATGAATCAGGGAAGCAGATGAATCACCAGTGATAGCCTCGGCCAATCTTCTATTCAGCACTCAGCTGCCTTTTACAGTAATCCCCTCCCCCACCCGCCTCTCGTTCTTTCTCTCCTTTCTCTCACACACATACACACAGAGGACACAGGGCATGACTTAATCAGTGAAACTAACTGTTGTCACTTTGTTACAAAATTATTAAGAACTGCATCTGCCACTATGGAATCTAAAATAAATGTATTATAACAGTTATTAGAAAACCAAATGCTTTCCACATAAAAACTGTTGAAAAGTGGGGCTTCCCTGGTGGCACAGTGGTTGAGAGTCCGCCTGCCGATGCAGGGGACATGGGCTCGTGCCCCGGTCCAGCTGCGGAGCGGCTGGGCCCATGAGCCGTGGCCGCTGAGCCTGCGCGTCTGGAGCCTGTGCATCTGGAGCCTGTGCTCCACAATGGGAGAGGCCCGCGTACCGCAAAAAAAAAAAAAATGTTGAAAAGTGAAAAAGAGGTTTGGGGTTTTTTATAAGGAGAAAAACATGTGATCAGAGTAAAGTCCTTGTGAATATTAGCAGTGTTATGGGCCAAATCATATAAGGATTAAATCAGATATTATTGTGGTGCCCTGTTGCAAAGGGTTTGAGCCAGGAGAACTGTAGTTATGAACTCAGTAAATTCCCTTGCTCTATAAACTCAGGTCCGCAAAACCATAAACCCCCAAGTAGCCTGAACACACTCATGCTTCATGAGAATTCAGAGACAGGACCTCTTGAAAGTCTACTGCTTGAATATCACAGAAAAGAAATCAGTGAATATGATAAAGCAATAGTCTGAGACTTTGTAACTTACTCATTTACCTCCGAGCCCCTCTCAAAGAGGCCTTGACTTTTTAAGAGGTTGCCAACACAATTCCAGACTTCCCTCTTGAGGAAAACATCAGGAATTCTTAATTGTTCTTGAAAGAGGTAGAAGGAGAAAAGTAATTAGATAATGATGAGATGTTCATGAGAAGACAGGTCAGGCTGCTCCACCTGGGCAAGATGGTGAAGGAGTTTCCCTAGTGGGTCAGGTACAATGAGTACAATTTGCATTAAATGACCATTGAGTTTCATTCCAACTGCAGGATTCTACAAACCCTTTAGAAGGGTTAAAATCATCTCCTGTTAAAAGGAATCAGTATGCTCGACTGTAGGTTGAAACCACCATACACTGTTCTAGTAAAGTAGATAATCACATTCCTCAGATATTCAATATTTTAGCTCTTTAAAAAGGAAGTCAATATCTAAAATTTCTCTTTTTTGATTCGTATTCAGTTTTTAGTGAAGGGGGCTCCTTTTACTGAAGTAGTGGTAAATAGAAATATTTGAACTGAAGGAACACTAAAAAAATCCAAATAATTATTCAGGGAAAATATTTTTCTTTGTCAAACACATCTTCAGTATTTTAAAATAAAGCAAAAAAAAACCTGACATAGGAAAACCGTGACCAGTCTTACCAAGGTTTGTGTACAATTTCCTACAGATAACACCATCTTTCCCATCTACCATACTACTCGTTAACTCATTTTGTGACAACAGAGAATGAAATACAGTTTTAGCTCTAGCTTTACCAGAATTTCTCCATGGGCTTCATTGAACACTATTTCCTTCTCATCCTTCAAGTTATTTTATTTGATGAGTTTATTAATGTTTCAGAGAGACACCCAACACATTCATCACACTGTTTCTAGCAGGAAGCTTTCCCCAAACCACCACTATTACTTACATTAATGGGCGCTAAGCATCCCATTTAAGCCTTACCACTCCCCTATGAAGTAAGGATTGTTATCCTCACTTTCAGAGAAGTAAACTGAGGTACTGATGAATCCCCTGTCCAGTCTCACAGCTGGGAGCAATATTTTTGACCACGGTCTACAAGTTTAAATCTTTGCTCTTAAAATGTCACTCGAATTGTCATGTCAAGTCACCAACGACAAAATTTACATTTCATGTATATACTTCAGTTCAATGAATTTTGGACAAGATGTACCACCTCAGGCAAATGCTAGGAAAATAAGTCTTAGGAATAGATTTCCAGATTTTCCCTCTCACTGTCAACCTCATTGTAGACTCTGACCAAAAACATCTCTCCCAGGAAGGGTTATTTTGGAAATTTCACTATAGTGGTTCACCCTTTGCTCCTCAGAAGATTTATTTAATATAAATGCCCTTCAGAGAGGGCAATAAAGGTATTAATTAGTAAACTCCTTCACAGGGTCAGCTGACTCCTGACTCCTGGTTGACAGCTCTCCTGGCCCAGGACTGGGAGCTGTGCCTGCCTGTAAGCCAAATAAGCCTTTGCTCATCATCACTGGCCCCAGTCAGCACTGTGCTGAATCTCATGGGGCAGGATAGAGTTTGAGAACCCTCCCCAAAATATGGGTTGCTGAGTGGAGACAGGTGGGGTGAATCCCAGACAGGAGACAAAGTTCTCAGAAGGAAAGGACATTCAAGTGTGCCTGAGTACAAACAGGCATTTGGATTCAGGAGGGTGGGATCTTGAGAGGTAAGGCTGAGTCTTTGTGAGTGAAAGATCTCAGTCACCTTCCAGCTTTTCAAGATCTGAACCATGTAAGAATTGAAAGCATTTTATTGTGCTGTGATGAAGGTGCCAGTTAACAAAACCAAACTGTGTTTCTCTTTTTTTAAAATTTATTTATTTATTTTTGGCTGCATTGGGTCTTCGTTGCTGCGTGCAGGCTTTCTCTAGTTGCAGCGAGTGGGGGCTACTCTTCATTGTGGTGCGCGGGCTTCTCATTGTGGTGGTTTCTCCTGTTGCAGAGCATGGGCTCTAGGCGCATGGGCTTCAGTAGTTGTGGCATGTGGGCTCAGTAGTTCTGGCTCGTGGGCTCTAGAGCGCAGGCTCGGTAGTTGTGGTGCACAGGCTTAGTTGTTCGGCGGCATGTGGGATCTTCCCAGACCAGGGCTCAAACCCGTGTCCCCTGCATTGGCAGGCGGATTCTTAACCACTGCGCCACCAGGGAAGCTGCAAACTGTGTTTCTAATGAAGTGATTAGTTACCCGTATAAGGCCCTCAATTCATTATCTGTAATTAAGACTAACCAGGGTAAAAACAAATATTTACACATCATATTTTGAGCCCTGATAAAAACATATATAAACCTGATGCAACACAAGTTACAATTTGAGTACATAAATGTTTTACTTGTGTGGTGCAGGGTAAATACAAAACCATCTTTATAAAGGAAAATGAAGCCACATGCCTCGTCACCAACAACTGTGCCATCCTTTCAGCATCTCTCCAATTCATTTTCAAATAATTGTTTTCTTGAGTTCTCCAAACAGCACTCAACTCTGTCCTTTTCCTTTTTTTTTACTTGTGCCTTTTTCATTTTTTCCCTCCTCAGCTCAAGTAGCATCTGGAATAGAGCAGGTGCTCAGCAATCAGCAAATTCACCAGGAGCATGTGTTGCTGACAGCTGGCTTCTTTTTCCTGGCACACTCCACCCCATATTCTGTGTTCCAACTATAAGAAGAACACGTGATTAGTGAAGACACTGACTGGTCTTCAACCCAGACAATTTCTTTCACTCCAGTCTATGCTTATCAGCTCAAGGCAACAGGCTGTTGACTGGAAAATGCAGAGGAAGACATTTCCCGACAGAGTAGCCACTGCAAACCCTTCCTGTGATTGGATGTAATGACTCATGTGGAGGTGCTGTTTCTTCCCTGAAGACAACAAGTACAATGGCATGCCCTGACATACTGAAGAAACAGTGTCACAATTAAAAATTCAAGCCAGAAGCTGTGAGTCCACAATGTCTGGGAATGAGTGATAAACCAACAGCCATTTTACTTCTGAAAAGAAGGAACTACTCCCAGCAGTTATAAAAGACTTTGATCTTATTCATTATAGTCAGGATGATTAAGAAAAATTAAGTTCATCTCTAATATAGCTCTAAATCCCAAGTAAGCAGAGAAAGGGAGGAGAGAACTCCTTCCCCATGCTGTGTAAATCAAATAGCATTCACCATCTCACACAAAAGGAACATCTCACCCACACTGAAGGTTAGGTACTATGAACAATCCGAACTACCCATACCCAAATGTTCTGACTGGAGGTTAAATACTGGACATTTTAGGGCTTTTCTGGTGGCGCGGTGGTTGAGAGTCCGCCTGCCGATGCAGGGGACACGGGTTCGTGCCCCGGTCCGGGAAGATCCCACATGCTGCGGAGCGGCTGGGCCCGTGAGCCATGGCTGCTGAGCCTGTGCGTCTGGAGCCTGTCCTCCGCAACGGGAGAGGCCATAGCAGTGAGAGGGCCGCGTACCGCAAAAAAAAAACAAAAAAAAAACAAAAAAAAACTGGACATTTTATCTCATTTGGGAAATAAGATGATTTCTAAGATTAAACCAAAAGCTTTTCCAAATTCATTTAACAGATGTTCACTAAGCACCTGTTACTAGCCACGCACTTGTTTTAGGTTCTGGGGTAGAGTAGTGAACAAAAGTGTCTGCATGCTGCTTATATTCTAGGGAGTAAACAAACAGAAAAGACAACATTGACCTCTGCAATCCTAAAACTCTCTAATTAATTGCAATAAAACATGTACTTTACATGTTTAATGCAACATGTACATTTCAATAAAGAATGTACTTTAGAGTTGGTCCCTTGAATCAATTATGTCCTCAAGGAAAAAGGCTATTCCTGCATTTTCTTAGTCATATTTTTAGGTTTTAGCTAGACATGAACCCAATGTCCTTTAACACCTGTTTCTGCACAGTATCCTTAAACTGTAATTGCAGGTAGTAAAGAGCATCACACAAGTCCTTGTTTCCAACCACCGTGGGGAAGTTAAAGCTGAGGCAGGCATTTCTGTGTGTAACAGCAGTGGAACACCTGCACTGCCACAAAGGGGAAGCTTTCCTTCCCACCCGGGTCTGCCCCTTAGCACTTAACCCCCTGAGATTTCCTCTGCTACACAAAGGGGGAGCTCTGGAGAAAATAAGAGGACCAGAGGAAAAGTTATTTCTCAAAATTGGGAGAGGAGTCAAGAAAAAACTTCTCAAACACCACCAATAAAAAAATAAAATCACAGCATGCAAAGAAAAACAAATCAGTGAATGTCTTCAATATCTCATAAAGTGCTGATGTAAAAACAAAGGAAGATCGTTAGCTCTTAGAGCTAATGTTACATGATTTGAATACAATGAGACTTTTTAAAACCTAGAATTGCCAACTTTTTTTTTTTTTGAGCCATGCCACGCAGCTTGTGGGATCTTAGTTCCCAGACCAGGGATTGAACCTGGGCCCTCAGCAGTGAAAGTGCAGAGTCCTAACCACTGGACGGCAAGGGAATTCCCCTTTTTAAATTTATTTTATTTTATTGCCAAATAGCCAACTTATAAAACAGACGAACTGGGGAAAGATGGCATATAAATTATTCTTATATTTAAAAGGATTCATCATCCTAATGAGGATTCATCTTAAGATACTTTTACATCAATTCTGAAATAAGACAAATTAGTAGGGAGACAACTGCAAATACACAAATTTGATTTATAACCAATTTTGAGAGACTAGACTTTTGCCTAGAGAAATTTTTCCAGTGGTGCCGATCGAAATACAAGATTCATATCCTTCTCGAACTATGCACATCCTATCCCTACCCCTGCAGCTCAACAGCTCTAACCTGGTGATGTGGACACAGCAGTCACTCAGGAAATCTGAGGAATGAATGAATGTACATGATAGGGTTAAGATCTCTGGCACTTAAAAGTAGAATTCCTATTACTCAGCCATAAAAAGAGACGAAATTGAGCTATTTGTAATGAGGTGGATAGACCTAGAATCTGTCATACAGAGTGAAGTAAGTCAGAAAGAGAGAGACAAATACCGTATGCTAACACATATATATGGAATTTAAAAAAAAAAAATGTCATGAAAAACCTAGGGGTGAAACAGGAATAAAGACACAGACTTACTAGAGAATGGACTTGAGGCTATGGGGAGGGGGAAGTGTAAACGGTGACAAAGCGATAAAGAGGCATGGACATATATACACTACCAAACGTAAGGTAGATAGCTAGTGGGAAGCAGCCGCATAGCACAGGGAGATCAGCTCGGTGCTTTGTGACTGCCTGGAGGGGTGGGATGGGGAGGGTGGGAGGGAGGGAGACGCAAGCGGGAGGAGATATGGGAACATATGTATATATATGGCTGATTCATTTTGTTGTGAAGCTGAAACTAACATACCATTGTAAAGCAATTATACTCCAATAAAGATGTTAAAAAAAAAAAAAAAAAAAAAAGTAGAATTCCTCCCAGTTGTTGGTTCACACTCTCTTTTGAGTTCCCTGTCTTACAAAGACAGTAAACAGAGCATCTGTCTCAGTTGGTTCCTGACTTTTCATCACTTCCTCTCAAACCAGTACCATTAGCTGGGTGGGCCCCAGCAGGACCCAATACTGGGAAGTATCCTATATAGGAGTCAACACCTGACGTGAATAAAGGTGAACAACCTACCTGGCTCAGCAGGTGGCCAAGGGAGGTCCTGCTACCACAGCTTCAAATTCCTTTTCCTCTCTCTTCTCCCTTCCCTGGAAGCAGTGCACGGTTGATTGCCCTCTACTACCAGGACCCTCTTTCCTTTCTTTGTTGGGAGCCAGGTCCTCAGCAGCATGAATGAGGGAGGGAAGAGAGTTCAGTTGGTGGCCTCCCCTTAGCTGTTCGGAGTCCCAGTCTCCTTAGCATTGTGATAAGCTCCTGCACTCTCCTCTCATTTGTCCCTCCCCAAATCCCAGGGGATTATGAGAAAGCGCTCCATAAACTGTAGTGCACCCTACACAGGTAGGCATTAGGGTTATTTTGACAGAAGCACCCTCAAACTCCTTCTCCCAGCGTCGGTCCTGATATGCCCAGGAGAGCTGGTGCCTGGTTTTCCTATGAAATGTGAATGGATCTGACTTCACGGGATGAGTCACAATCAGATAATCAATTAGAAGGCACTGCATGGAGCCAGCACTGAACTGGAAGAGAAGCTACTGAAGTGATAAAGAATCACCTGTGGATTCAGGCTTAAAAGGACCCATTTCAGGATAATTTCACAAGCTAAAATGTACAATTGGCAAACTGATGGATTATTCTTCTCCTTCATTTAAGAGCACATTGATTATTGTGCTCAAGTGAGAGTACTTTTGTTCCTTGGTGAGAAATACAAAATTTGTAATAGTCAAGCATAGATACTTGTGGAAATGCAAACACTTTTATTTACTAATGTCCATAAGGCCTTGATTTCTTAGAAGAGAACAATGATTTAAGAAAAAATATAAATTTAAATATAGTCCCTGGATTTTCTAACCTAATAATTCTCCCCACCCCTAATAAAACATTTTATCGTTACCAAAGGCCACCACTATTTCAGCACCACAAGAAGCAGAGTGGGAGATGTGCTGAGCAGGGAGCCAGAGACCACGGTTTGAATGCTGGCTCCACGTCAGGCAAAGCTGTCGGGTGGATACTGGGCCAGTCACTTAACCTCCCTGCTTAATGCCTCAGACATGAGGCACTTGAGATAAGATGACAGCCAGTTAGACAAGCTTCTTTCCAAACCCAAGATTCACTCCGTTTTGGCAGCAAAACAAAACTGTCACAAAGAAAAGGTAAGGAGCAGAAAGAAGAGGTGTCTCTCTCCATGGATCTTAGGCTACAGAGACTGAATTAAAAAAAAAAATCATCCCAACAAATCTTGCATTTTGTTTGGGTCACAGTTTTTAACAACCCACTAGATAAGTTAGCCGACAGAGTCCA
The DNA here is from genome assembly GCF_003676395.1 of Aethalodelphis obliquidens. Classification (NCBI taxonomy): domain Eukaryota; kingdom Metazoa; phylum Chordata; class Mammalia; order Artiodactyla; family Delphinidae; genus Aethalodelphis; species Aethalodelphis obliquidens. The sequence continues at coordinate 81,408,217 of NW_020837945.1, read as the reverse complement.
TACTATTTTATGATTGAATGGCTTACAATCCAAAAAAAGTGGATTTGTGACTCTATATCACAACCTACCCCTGCAGCCACAATTTATCCCATTTCTTCCCTTTTCTACCTTATTGCAGAAAGCCTTATGTTTACATCTTCACTAGTGCCAGGGTTACTCTTGTACAATCTCTGGTGTCTGGATTTTGAAGGTATAATGTTATTTCCTGAAATTTACTATGAATGGAGTATACGGCACAGCTAAGTAGGAGCTTGTCCATTTCCTACAGGTGTATATAGGTCTTGGCATGGGACTGTGAATAAGGAGACTATAACTGCCTCCAAGGAATTCCACTGATGGCATAAACCACTCTATCAAAGCTTAGGTTTCCACTACATAGAAACAGAGCTCTGGCCCATAATTCAGACGCTGGTTAATTAGTATTGTACTGATATTCTACTTGTTATTACAACTTTGATCTATACAACTCTGTAAAGCCTACATTCATATTTTTAAAGTAACATGCTTTAGCAGCAGGTGAGAGAAACTTAAGACATGATACAGGGCTTCCCTGGTGGTGCAGTGGTTAAGAATCCACCTGCCAATGCAGGGGACACGGTTTGAGCCCTGGTCTGGGAAGATCCCACAAGCCGCAGAGTAACAAAGCCCGTGCGCCACAACTACTGAGCCTGCGCTCTAGAGCCCGTGAGCCACAACTACTGAAGCCTGCGTGCCTAGAGCCCATGCTCCACAACAAGAGAAGCCACCGCAATGAGAAGCCCGCGCACTGCAACGAAGAGTAGCCCCCAATCACCGCAACTAAAGAAAGCCGCGTGCAGCAACGAAGACCCAATGCAGCCAAAAATAAATAAATAAAATACATAAATTTATATATATATAAAAAAGACATGACACATTTATTGGAAAAGCAGCAGTGTTAGCTTGATTAAATGCATACACCACTAGATAACTGTCCAAGGCCCTTTCCAACTCCAATGGTCTAGGCAACAGGTGAGTAAGAGAGACTTCAAAGGCAAGGGGGACAGGCGGGGTGGGACTGTGGTGAGACATCAGGATGAAAAGTGTTTATACTACATGGAGCTCTTCCTAGTGAATTTTATATAGTGATTCTGCAGATCTCAGCAAAATTGGACACATATCTATCACTCAACTGGCTTCTTTAAAACAAATTAACTTTTTAGAAATAAGTACTACATATTCTTTGCACAAAGTTCAAAAGGTACCAAAGCAGAAAAAACATAGCAGAAAAATTTGCCCTCTGTTATCTATCCTTCAGGACTCCAGTCCTGATACCAGTTTTTAAAAATCATTCCAGAGTATTCTGTACAAAAGCATATATGTATATAGTTGACCCTTGAACAGCATGGGGTTAAGGGTACTTACCTACGCCCCCCGTGCAGCTGAAAATCTGCTTATAACTTTTGATTCCCCCCCGAACTTAACTACTATAGCCTACCGTTGACCAGAAGCCTTACTAATAACATAAACACATATTTTGTATGTTATATGTATATCTACATATATTTTATGCATTCATGACATACCTTTTTCTTAATCTTTTTGGTATTTCTAGGCTACATGGTTCATCTGTGAGGTTTTTTTTTAAAACTGTCCTAAATCTCCCCAAAATTTCCAATATATTTATTGAAAAAAACCCATGTATAGGTGGACCCATGCAGTTCAAACCCATCCTGTTCAAGGGTCAACTGTGTATTCTTTTTCCCCCCTCAAAAAAAAATGTTAGTGCTCTGTATATGCTTTTTTCACTTGGAGATTGTGTCATAGCCATACACAGAGCTGTATTATTCTTTTTGACAACATTCAACTTTATGAATATAGCATAATTTATTTAACTGGTCTCCTACTGATGGACATACGTTTCTAACCTTTTGCTATTTCCAAAAAACCAAAAATGTTGTAGCAAATAACTTGTCTATCTACCTAATTTTACACATGTGAGTGTATCTTGGAAGATAAGCTCCTAGAAGTGGAATCACTGAGTCAGAAGGCTGTGCATTTGTAATGTCAACATACAAATGCAACACTGTTTCTCCACACATGAAAACCAGCTCTCCAATTTTTGATTTCTGCCCATTCATAGGTGAAAAATACTATCTTTTTTTGCATTTTAACTATGAATGAAGCTGATTGTTTTTCATATGCTAAAGAAGCTACCCACCTCACCCACTCTGGGAAACTCCACAGAATGCTTCCCTGCTCTTCTTTGTATTCTGGCCGGTGATTCCTGATCTGATTAACTTCATTCACTTCATTTATTCAACAAACCCTCACTGAGTATTGCGGGACACCAGAGAGACAGGTGAAAAGCCTGTTCCCCACCATGAGGAGCTCACAGTCTGGCAGGAAGATAGCCAGTGTACCCTGCATGCAGTGTTGCTGTGAGACAGGCCTGCACCACGCTGGAGGGTGCCTGGGGGGTGCCGAGTGGCTGAGCAGACAGGAGGAGAACCTGGCAAGGCCTCCAGGGAAAGTGATGCCTCAGCTGAGTCTGAGCAGTACGAGGCAGAGTGAGCCAGGAGAGCAAAGGTGAAGTAGAGAGTGCAGAGGGGTTTAGAGGGCCTTTCAAATCAAGGGAGTGAGGTGTACAAAGGCAGGGCAGCAAGGGCACTTGGTTTGAGAGGAGCAGAGCACGCTTCCAGGGACCACGAAGGTGATAAACCTTTCACCAAGACTCAGAAACTGGGAGACAACGTAAACACAGCCATCAGCATTAACTTACTTTACAGAAGCTGTTTTCTTCTTAACTGACTCCCTTCCTCAGAGAAGACAGCCTTGTGGCCCTGAGAATTTAGGTGCAAGTATAATTCTATAGCTGTGTGCACCTCACTACTGGGGCAGTCTACTGATAATTCCTCACTTCCCTTTGACATGGGGCTGCCAGGTACACTTAACCAACAAATTAAGTGCCTCCAGATGAAAATTAAAGCATCTTGCCAACTACCATTATAATACCCTTCTGTTCCCAGCACGTATTCACCACACCTCTTGAGAGTGTAACAAACAGATCCATTAAAAATATTAAGGGACGGGCTTCCCTGGTGGCGCAGTGGTTGAGAGTCCGCCTGCCGATGCAGGGGACGCGGGTTCGTGCCCCGGTCCGGGAAGATCCCACATGCCACAGAGCGGCTGGGCCCGTGAGCCATGGCCGCTGGGCCTGCGCGTCCGGAGCCTGTGCTCCGCAACGGGAGAGGCCACAACAGTGAGAGGCCCGCGTACCGCAAAAAAAAAAAATCATTAAGGGACCTCCCTGGTGGCGCAGTGGTTAAGAATCTGCCTGCCAATGCAGGCGACACGGGTTCGAGCCCTGGTCCAGGAAGATCCCACATGCCGTGGAGCAACTAAGCCCGTGCGCCACAACTACTGAGCCTGCGCTCTAGAGCCCGCGCGCCACAACTACTGAAGCCTGCGTGCCCAGAGCCCATGCTCCGCAACAAGAGAAGCCACTGCAATGAGAAGCCCTCGCACCGCAACAAAGAGTAGGAGCCCCTGCTCGCCGCAATGAGAGAAAGCCCGCGTGCAGCAACAAAGACCCAATGAAGCCCAAAATAAATAAATGTATTAAAAAAAAATTAAGCGTGCTTTAGGTCAGTGGAAGGTATGATTAAATACCACCACTGATTTTTTTAAATGAATGCACTAGAACTTTTATTTTTTTAATCCACATGAATAAGGCCTCCATCAAAGTTATGCCCTTAGAAGAGTATTTTCTTATTCTAATAATGATTCCTCTGCCCAATATATGTTTTGAATTCTTTTATTAATATTTTCTACAGCATCTATCCAAGAAACATTGATTTAACTGATGTGCCTTTGGTCTGTAGTGCAATCTTACAAATATGCTGTGTTGAGTAAGAATCTCCCTCATTTTCTTCCTTTTCCTCTTTCTATATTTAACAGGAAACAAAACTCAGAGGCCTCTCCTCTGCCTCTTCTAGCAGCAAAGAGCACAGCTCTCTGGGGAGTAGGCTGCCTTAGTTTGAATGCCAGGACTGCTGGGTTGGCCACCATACTACGTTACCAACCCATCCTCATAAGGGGTTCACCTCCCACGTTCCTTTTGGGGTGGTGGTGGAGAGGTGAAGTGCAGGGAGAATATCGCCCCTGGCTGCTCAAGCTCCCTGACCTGGTTAGGGAGAGGGTATTTACTCAGGGTCATGGTGGTGCATGAGGAAGCCAACCCCATCAGTGCTGGTTGATCATCAGAATGCGGACAAGGGGACATTCTTCATTTCCAGGTCATGTTTGGTTAAGATCAGGTGCCAGGATCAATATTTCACCTTAACTGAGGGGCAGCTGCCCGGACGGGCAAGGTCAGTGCCCCTGCGGCCCTTAGCTAGTGCCTTCTTCATAGCCATTTATCACAACCCACTGTTTACATTTCTGCAGCCCAGCCAGACTCTGCCCCACCACTGTGATTTGTTCATCCCACCATCCAGCACTTTTCTTTTCAAGGGATGATTATACACAAGTGAACAGACAGCAGGCGTGGTTGCCCTTTAAGCTCATGTAATCGGGCCTCTCATTTCAATTCACTTTGGTCAGCCCAGGTCATCTGAATGTAAAAGGGCCCCTCTGTCTCTGACCAAGATCCTTGCAGCCCTTTGATGGCCATGGAGCTCTAAGAGGGAGCTCATTCCCTGAGCGCTTGAGACCCCAGTCTACTGGGAGGTCGTGGGCAGAAAAGTCAGACTAGGCATCAGGACTGCTGGGCGTGGGGCCACCACCCAGATATGTGACTGGGCTATTTGTGGCAGGTTATTTCATTTCTCTGGGGCCAGATGGTCTCTTTCTACAATCCTCCTTAGTGTCGAGAGTTCTCCAGCCCTGCCTGCTCTCTTCCCTCAAGGACAGTAAAGATGCCTCTTCCTCCCATAGAAATGTGTATAAGAACTAAGTTGTCCAGGCAAAAAAACCTTTAAAGGAAGAATTTCTGTGCTGTGAGTGGTTTACTGTGAGAATAGGACTCAAGAGAAGTCTTAGAAATCTTTACTCAATGACACAGATGGATAGACAGACTTTAATCTGTGAGCCAAGAAAAATGGTTTGTAAAGGCTAGAAGAAAAGAACCCCATGGCTAAGAACTTGTAAAAACATCTATAACAAACAAGAGTTCTAAGGGAAAGACTATGAATCAGCAGGATCACAGGAGGTGGAGAGTGAGCTTTGAAACGGCAGAGAACTAACCAGCTAAAGGGCAAATGGTGCAGAATGCCACTGCAGGAGGTGACACACAGGAATCCAAGCAAGCAGCACCTGGAGTCAACAGAGGACAAGTAGACACATTTTCATCACAGGCCTGTGCTGGTGGGGACAGCCTAGCCTACCATACCAGTATTTTCCGGATGGGAAGCGGGTACCACTGAGATTCCTTAGTTTATAAAGCCAAAAATTCCATTCTTGGGAGGGAGAGGAGAGAAGGAAATGAGAATGAACAGGAATGACATTTTCCATTCCCTTCATGGACAGTTTTGCACAAGCTGCAAATGCAAAGGGGGGAGATGTAGACAGAGGCCCACCACCACGGTCTCTGCCCTCCAGGGAACTCAGTCCAAAAAGGCGAGGAAGACAGGTCAACAAAACCCACCACCCAAGGTACTGCCAATGACAAACCTGGTGCAGACTTCACCATTACAAAGCAATTTTACACACGTCATCTCACCTAATTCTCACACTGGTCAGTGGACCAGAAGGGAATTTAAGTAACTTGCCCAAGGTTTCTCAGCTGTGATGCAATAGGACCAATTACAGAAATCTCATAGATACTATTGTAAGAGCTGTAAGAGAGATTCTGAATTCACAGGGGTTCCGGGAACAATAATGCCCATGCGAGGGACAGGCACTGTGCTGGGTGCTTTACCAACACCAACTCCAGTGCCTAAAACAAGCCCCACACTGGTGCCCAGCAGGGCCCAGAAAGCCAATACCTGACTCCTACTTGCTCCATGAATGAAGCTGGGACAAGTACTGTTCGTACTTTGCAGCTGGGGAGTCTAAGGTGAAGCCAGGAATGTGAACACAGGTCTGTTTGATGCCCAAGTCACTAATCCTGTCCTTCTAGGGGTTTTTAGGTGTCACATGAGACATGGAGTTCCATGTAATATCTGCAGGAGGTGAGTAAATACAGCAATAAAAACAATGCACCACATTGCATTTATTTTCTAATATTTCTTTTTGTATCAAGGAAAATCTCTCAGTCTGAGGCTGGAAGTCTTTAACACCTCTCCAATACTAATCCTCCTCCCTCTAAAAATAAAAAAATGTTGGGCTTCCCTGGTGGCGCAGTGGTTGAGAGTCCGCCTGCCGATGCAGGGGACGCGGGTTCGTGCCCCGGTCCGGGAAGATCCCACATGCCGCGGAGCGGCTGGTCCCTTGAGCCATGGCTGCTGGGCCTGTGCGTCCGGAGCCTGTGCTCCGCAACAGGAGAGGCCACAGCAGTGAGAGGCCCAAGTACCGCAAAAAAAAAAAAAAAAAAAAAGTTAGGCTCAGAACCTTAACAAGCAACGGTAGCTAGAACTTAATAACAACACATTGTTTTCAGTATATTTCATTTTTATGGTTACTTTCTATTTATTGCAAATAGTACTGGTTTTTCAATTATATAAATAATATAAAGTTTCTTTTAAAAGTAAACTTAGATTAAGTTTTTTAAAGGGGGACCACTTCAAAAGACAACATTAAGTAGTTAACAGGGCAGGTGTAGAGATAACGGCAGAAAACATGAAAGCAGTACACAGATGGCTGAAATTTGGGAAATGCTGCTCTATGTCATACTGGCCCTCATAACACAAGTGCTTCTGCCCATTTTGAATCAGTGCTCCTTTGTGGGTCGAGCAAACAGGACAAGTATGTTCTCTGGAACCCTTAACTCTGAGGCTGCAGGATTCCCAGCTGGGCACGTCCCAGACAGGATCTCTTGCACGAGCTACGCTAATGAACATCACATATTCAAGCTGGCACACAGTTTTATGAACAAGTGTCAGGAGTAGATATTAACAGATGTTTGACTAGGGCAGGGGTCAGCAAACTATGGCTGGTGGGCTACATCCAGTCCAAAGCCTGATTTTGTAAGTAAAGTTTTACTGAACCTCCTGTTTGGTTATATATTGTCTATAGCTACTTTTCCACTAGAAAGGCAGAGTTGAGAAGGTGTGACAGAGACCATATGGGCCAAGAAACCTAATATATTTACTATCTTGCTCTTTACCAAAAAAAAAAAAAAAAAAAGGCCCTGGACTCAGGAGGCCAGACATTGAAATTGAGAAGATCAGGGCCAAGAGAGGGTGTGAGCATAGTTCAAGGGCCAGAGCAATAACTGTGCCAGAAATTAAGTCAGAAACTCCCTCCTGGAACTGGCAGATGGGTAGGAAGAAATCTGAGTGGAAAACTGAAGCAGGAAGAAGGGAAGAGCAAAGCCATGATCAAAACTGGAGAAGCAGAGATGAACAAGGGGCAGGGTAACACCAGAGATAACGGTCTTGCATCTTTTGAAGTCAAGAACCACCCCTATGGGTTGCTATTCTGGGCTTCCCAGTCCTTTGAAAGTTGCTGGCCTTCGCAGCTTAAGGGAGCCATGTCCTTGGGAAACCAGGGGCCCCAGTCATGCCTTGCAGGTGGTATCAACGTGGACCATGATAGGATTGTGATGGTCAGAGATGAGCTTGGGTTGGGAGAGGAAATAACAGACTGTGTTTGGACAAGGGAAAACAGGGTAGATCTACTGGGGAGACAGATGACTACTAAGTCGGGACAACTGCGGAGGTCTTATTTAATAGGGTGAGGCGTTTGTGCTAATATAGTAGGCTAAGGGAGATCACTGCCGACATTTGAGCAGGGCAGGCATTCATAATTCCACTTATTCATGAGGCAGAGATAGTGGGGTGTGACAAAGCTTTACAAAACTGTAAGATACTACCTATCTTTGACTAACAATAATATAAAAGATAAAGTAGATTGGGTTTACTAGAATAGAGGTATTAAAAAATTAGCTATCACCAGTGGTGTGAAAATTTGCTGCAGCCACAGGCTCAACAATACCTGTGACAGCTCTCCTCGCATGTGCTTCGCCTCATATGCGTGGACGCTTCTACAGGTTAAGCAGAAAGAAGGTTAAGCGATGACCGTGAAGCAACCAAGAGTGCTGACTGGGGGGTGAAGGCTAGAGTACAAAGAAGTGAGCTTTGATAGAGAGAAACTCACATGAGAGAAACACTGGTATATACTTAAACTAAGCGGTGAGGGGGAGGCAATGTGTAGCTTTTGTTAATTTCCAAAATGTAAATACTCTCACCATAGCTAATTTAAAGCCACTAACTTGATGCCATCAAACAAAAGTTGCAAAGAGATGCACACAGTTGGCTCCTCCAGCAAACCACTGGGAATCTAAGCATGTTGCTCCCAGCAGCTCTTACCTGGATGATGTGAGAGGACGCTGACAGGTCACTCGGATGTCATGCTGCTGAAGCTACTCCTCCCACCCAGTTATGGAGGGAATGAGACCTTACAGCTGACATCCTCAAAAGGTTGTGGAAGAACCTCAGTTTCAGATTTCAGAACAACTTCATTCTGCAGATAAGGAAACTGAGGCTCAGAGCTTTAGAACTGCTCACCTTGGGCTACACTGCAGGGCTGGGATTATGCTTTGTACAAACAGAAACAAATTCTGAAACCAAACAGGGTGTAACTGTAGAGTGAAGAGGTGAAGAGGTAGTCCACAAACGGTCAAGCCACATCAAAGTGCAGCTGGTACAGGGCTGGCAAATTACTCCAAGGGTACTCTGGGCAAAGAAGAGAGAAGAAAGGTCACCAGGAAAGCCTCGAAGCTGTGTGTGTGTGTGTGTGTGTGTGTGTACACGACCATGCACCCATGTGCACGTGAACAAGTAGATGTCACAAAGCACTACCAATTGCCACTTCCTCTGTACTGTCAACAGAACAAGACGCCCTAGGCATCTTGAAATTACCAAAAATTAATGTGTGAATTTTAGCCAGTTAATGTCACATACGAAAGGGAATGTTCATACTCTTTTCTCCTTCCAACTGAGGTTTTTTCCTCTCCCTGAATTTTATACATACACACACACAAATTATATATATATATATATATATATATATATATATATATATACACGTATATATATATCTCTTTTTGGCCACACCACGTGGCTTGCGGGATCTTAGTTCCCCGACCAGGGATTGAACCAGCGCCCTCAGCAGTGAAAGCGCGGAGTTTTAACCACTGAACCGTCAGGGAATTCCCCTGAATTTTATTTTTATCGTTAAAACTTTTAATTTTGCTACGTGCTCAGCCTAGCAAATTTTACTGGAAATCAATTCCTTCTCTAAAAACTGTACTTTCGTGCTGGCTTCCTCCAGACTAATAAAACACTGTTTATCAACTGAAACCTCAAGCAAGCCTCTCGTGCACCTGTCTTCCTCCTTTCTGTCCCCCACCTCCTCACCTTCATCTGAAAAGACATGAACATCCACCTAGCAAGTTCCCTCTGTCATCAGGACCAACAGAGCCTGGGGCAATTCGCCCATGTTACTCCTCCTGCTTACAGAGAAGCCTCCTTTGGCAAGGCAGGACAGCCCTGTGGTCTGTCTGGGAGGTGCTTTTCTTCTGGGTGACAGATAATGCCTTCTATTCACCAACTGTTCACGCTGCCTCCTTGGCAGCCCTTGGAAACCTCCGGGTGGCAGTGTTTGTTTACCCCCATTTTGTAGGGGGTGAAATTGAGGCACAAGAAGACACTGTTAGGATACACTACAGGAGCAAGATACAAGATAAGAGCTTCGTGGAGTAGTTTTTAAAACTTAAGTGATTGCAACAAGAACTGAATCACACCTTAAGACAGCACTGCCTTTCTTCACTTTCTTCACACCTCCTTCACCAGCCGGCTGTGAAGTGAACCTCTACTGAGGGGCAACGCTGGCAGGTTTAAGTTTTCAAATTTGTGTCATTTTGTGCTTTCTGGAGGAGGTATAGTGAGCTTGGATATAGGTGATATGGCGGGAGGGTGGAGACAGGGAAGTAAAGGGAGAGGCTTGTATGATCCAGGCTAAGATAATCAAACTAAGAATAATCAGTCTGGTGAAGGCTGCAGAGAGACTCCGGGAAATGACCCTCAGCTGTGCTCACAGCTCACTGGAAAACTACAGGAATGGCCTCTTTACATCTGGCGGGTAGAGAACTCAGGCCTGATGCTGTATAATTATGTAAATACACTCACAGATATATAAACACATAGACACATGTATACATATACATAAAACATATACACATTATTATACATAATTATGTAATTATAATCGAGTTACAAGAACCTACTATGTTAGGGTGTTTTCAAGACCAGACTTCATTACAAGGGAAAACTGTGAGCCATAAAAATAGTTTTGTCTTGTCCCCAAAGGGATATGTCATTCTGTCTTGCTTTTGCTAATTAAGAGCTGAAAATTGTTGAAATGTTTCTTGTTGGTTAAACTGGAGAGAAGACAATAAAATCCAGTGGAGACTTTGAGAATTAGGATCTACTGAGGTTTATGTGGGAAGGAGAAAGGCTTCATGGACTGTGGCCATGTTTATGATTCCATCAAATCTAGTCAGCCACAGCCCACCACCAGGGCACAGTCAAAACTGCACAAATAACCAAACTTCCATCCTTTGGAAATGATAACATTGGGTCATATTTTCAATGGATAGAACTCACTGCTTAGCTCCATGGCAGTCTACAGTCAAAAGCTTATCATTTAAAATTATCTTCACAGGGTATTAGGACTGGGAAGGTCCTTAAGGAAATCCTTTCATCTCATAAATAAACGACACTGCATTCCAGAGAAGTGATTTGTCCAAAGTTTTTTAGATGAGAAGCCACATCTTCTGAGTCTCCAGATCCCTGAATCTTCTTCCCACCCCCATGTCTGTTGGCAGCATCCACCCCTGTCAACCCATTAACAGACATAAAAAGCACTGGTGGGGCTTCCCTGGTGGCGCAGTGGTTGAGAGTCCGCCTGCCGATGCAGGGGACACGGGTTCGTGCCCTGGTCCAGGAGGGTCCCACATGCCGCGGAGCGGCTGGGCCCGTGGGCCATGGCTGCTGAGCCTGCGCTCCGCAGCAGGAGAGGCCACAACAGTGAGAGGCCCGTGTACCGCAAAAAAAAAAAAAGCACTGGTGTTCCAGGTACCACACCAGCCTCCTCAGGAGGATCTGAGGATCACTGATATGCCCGGCTCTTAACAGGCACCGAGGGCTCCAAGATGAATGACACACAGTTTCTTCCCTGCTGGAGCTCCCAGACTAGTGAGGGTCACATGGAACTAAACAGCAGACAAGTACAGAATGGGACAAAAACCATTCTAGAAGAATGTACAAGAAACTGTGGGAGCTCAGAAGAGGGACCATAACCAGCCTTAAGGAAGGTGGGTAGGAACCTGAGCTGAGTCTTGAAAAGAGATTCAGTACCATCAGGTAGAGAAGGGAGACAAAGGACATTCATCCTGCAGAGAAAACAGCATAAGTGAGGGTGGGAGGCAGCCCAGGTAAGCAGGTTCAGGCTAGGCAACCCCAGGGAATCTAGTTGAGCCAAATCCAGAGAGAAGGCAAACTACGCAGAGACAAATATCTGTAACTCTAAATGGGGCTTCAGTGAGCATGAGGTCAAAGCAAACACGTGCTGGAGCCAAGGAGTCCTAAGTGGGCACTAGGACCAGATAGGAACCCACAGGAGAGAAAAGAAGAGGAAGAGAGCGTCCCAGAGAGCCCAGCCCAGGCCTGTGGAGGGAGACATAGAGTCAGTCACGAGATCACCCCCTAGCCCTTCCTGTCCACTGGGACCACGTGTGGTCCGAGCACCAAGGTGGCCTGAGCCATCAGCCAACGAGAGTCTTGCTTCCTTGAGTTGTGAGCGCTCCAGGACTGCAACTGGCCAAGTGGGGAGGTCAGAGCCTAAACTAAACCTGATTCCTGGTAAGTTTTTATAACTGCTATCCTCTTTTCTCTCTCTCCCTGCATCTGCGCGCCCTGACAGAAGTGGAGACAGGATAGCCGGGAGGTTAAGACTGGAGTCAAAGGTTCTGCATTCAAGCCCCACTTAGCTATTTACTAACGGGGTGACCCTTGACAAAGCTGCGTTAAGCTTCCTGATTCAGTTCCCTCATCTAAACTCTTAGAATTGTTAGATTAGATGAGAATGCACAGGAAGTCTTTCGACACAGTGCCTGCCACACAGGAAGTGTTCTGTGAATGGTAGGTGCTCTCATATTCTATTTAAAAGGTCAGCTGGTTACTATACATAAAATAGGTAAGTAACAGGGATTTACTGTATAGTACAGGGAATTATATTCAATATCTTATAATAACCTATAATGGAATATAATCTGAAAAAATTAACTGAATCACTTTGCTGTACACCTGAAATTAACACAATATTGTACATCAAGTATACTTCAATCAAAAAAAAAAAAAAAAAGCTGGGCGATATTTTAAAGGAACTCCCACATCAGGCTAGACTTTGTGATGGATTTTCCAAAGACGACAGCAACAAAATCACCCACATGCTCTTCTTATGATGTGACTTTGACACTCCTCCCACAAGAGATGGGGTCCTACGTTCCCTTCCCTTGAATCCAGACTGACTCGTGGCCACAGTGAAAGTGATACTGTGTGCCTCCGAAGCTAGATCACATCCTGCCCCTCTTAGGAACGCCTGCTCTTGGAACCAGCCAACATACTGGGAGGACGCACAAGCAACCACACGGAGAGACCACTGTTCCAGCTGACAGCTCCAGTTGAGGTCCCATCCGACAGCCAGCATCAAATCACTGAAGATGTGAGCAAGTGAGCCCTCTGACGTCAAGTCACGCCAGCCTTTGAATCTTCCCAGCAGAGGACCCATACATCACACAGCAGAGGCAAAGCCAACCACTGTGCCCTTTCCAAACTTCTGACCCGGAGAATCTATGAACCTAAAACAGTGGTGGTTTTTTTATGCCACTTAGTTTGGGCTTGTTAAACGGCAGCAACAGATAATCACTATGATTGTTTGAAGGCAATAGAGGGCCATGGAAGAACTTGAGAGTGGTGAAAAGGCAAGACGAAGGTTTCTAGAAGATTAACCTGACTGTAGTGGGTTGAGACTGGTGGCAGGGAGCCCTTGTAAGAAACCACTGGTACCATATAGCAGGCTCTATATGATGCAAACCTGAATACTGGGGCAGGGGGAGTGTTTACTGGGAACAGATTAAATGTGGGGATTTAAGAAAAGAGAGTTCGAATGGCTGCAAGGTTTGAACTAACGGTGGAACCCCTAACATAATTAGGTTCATCCAGAAAGGGGACTAATTTTTTCCCTGGTGGGCAGTAGGGAAAGAGGAGAGAAAATAAATTCCATTTAAAATATACTGAATCTGCATGATGTTAGGATAATCTAAGAGGAAGTATCAAGCATGAAGTTAGAAATTTAGGACCAGAAGTTGAACACTGGTTTTGTTTAAAACCTTGACAGTGGATGAGATTACTTCTGAGATTATGCTGAGAAAAGGTCTTAACCTCAGCCTCTATTTAGGGGTGTAAGAGATGAGTGGGACCAGGTCTGGTCAGTCACAGAGGCAGGGTCCCGGGAGCAGAACATCACAATTAAGTTTTGGAAAGGTATGATCATGATTAATGCCAAATGCAGAGAGGTCAAAGGGACAAAATATTGAGGAAAAAAAGCCGGAACCAAAAAGGAGATTAGGAAGGGACCCAGGGTCAGAGGAGGGCATCTCTGCCCCAACCAAAAGTGGAATCAGATGCACACAAGCGTGAAGAGTGAAATGACTCTTAGCACACCAGAGAGACAATTTCCTACGAGTCTGGAAGGGAAGTGGATGGGAACTGTTAAAATGAGATGGTGAAATGCACATTTTAAGGGTATAAAGTGGGTACAGGAGCATCTCCACTTACCACCCTCACAAAGATAAAGCACAGAGTAAATCATCGTAACACGCTCTGAGTTCCCTGGCGTTGCAGTAGATCTGACACCTATCTTTCAGCCTTTCAGAGGAACTGTTCTTAGCATTTGTTGAACTCCACAACAGTCCTGCGAGGTAGATATTATCGTTGGATGAGGAAACAAAGGCCACACAGCAAGTCAAAAGCCGAGGCAAGATTAGAACAGGACCTGCCTTCCATGCAGGGAAGGCCAGTTGGCTGGATTCCTTTTGTGTCAGTAATAGGTTCTTTGATCTGTAACACAGAAGAGGCTTGTTTCTGGGGAGGCTGTGAAAATCGATTCATTAACAACCATAAGGTTCTCTAAAACTCCAGAGGGGGATATGGGGGAAAAAAAAAAGGTGCAGCCACCCAGATTCTAGAAACAATAAAAGAAATTCCAAGGACAACGGGGATTCTAAGAACACTGAGGGCGATCAGGGCACTGAGGAAGAGTCAGTCTGGGTAGTAACCAGGAGGAAACAGGCGTTTGGGGAAGGACCTTGGAGCGGTGGCCGTGTGCCAGCTGTTCCTCACACGTCTTCCTTCTGCCTCTTCACTTGGGCAGACGTAGCATGAAAGTGGCTGGGTTGGACTGAGACTCTTGGCCTCCAAGACAGAGCAACTGCGTGACTCCCAGGCTGAGTTGTTGAACAAACGGGCAGTACTATGGAGCAGAGGGGTTCTGGATCAGAGCACCTCAGAGGTCCATAGAAACAGCAGAGGAGGGGTTACGGTTTTGTGAATTGTTACTTGAAATCCCTGGAGAAGTAGCATCGCAGCTCTTCCAATACCACATCTAATTTTTTTCTAAAAACTTAAGTTTCTTAATAAAAGTAAAAAGGCAATGATAACATGGTTTGAATAGCAGTTAGGCCCTTATTATACAATAACAGTGATGGAGTTTAAGATAACTGAAGCCAGCATGGGGAAAGTAACAGATATTTATTGAGTGCCTACCATCAGCTATCTCATTTAATATTCATGCCTCCACAAGAGGTACTGGCAGCTCCATTTTACAGAGACAAAACAGAGGCTTAGAAACGTTCAATCCTTTGCCCAAGGCCATAGAGCTGGGCTATGGCAGAGCCAGGATTTGAGACCTGACATGCCTCCTTACAGAGCTCATGCTCTTTTCTGTGCATTGCACTGCCTACCTCGAAACAGTTACAAGTTCAACATTAGTCAGGTCTGAACTAATGAGATTTATTGTACCGCCCCAGAGATGGCTGCACCTCAGAAATGGAGAATGTGTAGGGAGGGGCACTTACATTAACATATGCCTGAACTACGCTTGCAATTCACAAAAGAAAGAAGAGACCAGGACCAATTCCAGTGTATGAGAGTTTGTCTCATTCCTCCCCTCCCCAAAGAGCCCTTGCTCAGTACTCGCTGGCTACATTCCAGCTGTCTGAGGGACCCCTCACTGCTCTTGGACCTCCCCCACCATTGTCACTTCATCAAGCACTAACTATCCTTCTCCATTCCATCAGAGCCTTGACTCAGTTGGCAAGAGGTGCCAATCTCTGCTAAATTGTTAGCTAATACATTACCCCTTTTACCATACAGGTTTTCATTCAGTTAATACGTACTTTACCACTATAAGGGTAAGAAGGAATGATAATGGTGGCCATCTCAGGCATCCTAGAATACAGATGGAGGAGACAGCTTCTGGGCAAACCTTGCCTTTATTTCTTCAGATAATCAATCAACCAACCAACCAGGTATTGATTTCACCAATACCCATCAATGGGTTAACTATTAGGCAGATTAACTCATTTAATCAGGCAGGTACTATTATTACACCCATTCTACAGAGAGGCAACAGTCACAGAGAGGCTCAATATCCTCCCAAAGTCACACAGCTCATCAGCAACAGAAGGAGGGTTCGAACAAAGGCAATCTGCACCCTGCATCATGCTCTTCACCACTAACCCACATAGTTCTCAAAATGTGATCTGCAGATCCCTAGGATCCCCAACACTCTTTCAGGGGTTCCACAAGGCTAAAACTGTTTTCCTAATAATAGCAAGAAGTCATTTGCCTTTCCACTGTGTTAATATTTGCACAGATGGTGCAAAAGCAATGGTGGGTAAAACTGCTGGAACCTTAACAAGAATCAAGGTAATGGCACCAAACTGTACTAATAATCATCGTATTCTCTTCGCTATGATACTCTCAGTAAAGGGGTCCTTGATAAGCAGTAAAAATTATTAATTTTTAATAATCTTGACCCTGGAGGGCTTCCCTGGTGGCACAGTGGTTGGGAGTCTGCCTGCCGATGCAGGGGACACGGGTTCGTGCCCCGGTCCGGGAAGATCCCACATGCCGCGGAGCGGCTGGGCCCGTGAGCCATGGCCGCTGAGCCTGCGGGTCCGGAGCCTGTGCTCCACAACGGGAGAGGCCACAACAGTGAGAGGCCCGCGTACCGCAAAAAAAAAAAAAAACTTGACCCTGGAGTACTGATCTTTTAAAATATTCTGTATGACAAAATGGAAAGTACACATAAAGCACTTCTGCATACCGAAGTAAGATGTTGCCTCAAGGCAAGGCATTTGTGTCGTCGTTTGAGTTTTGAGCTGAAATAGCGGCCTTCTTCATAGAACACCATTTTTACTTCAAAGAACCACTGACAGCTATGGCTATTCAAAACTGGGTATCTGACATATTTTTGAAAATGAATGAGGTGAGCCTGTCACTTGAGGAAAACAACTGACAGTATTTGTTGCTAATGATGAAATGTGGCCTCTCAAGCAAAAATAAGAATTTGGGGAAACTTGTATTTACCATTATTAGTTTTCAGCTTCCCAATATTTAAAGATTTTTAGAGATAAGACTGGACATGGTAGTAATGACTGTGATTTTTTGATACTGTATAATACAACATGTCAACATATGGAAGATCTGAATAATCCAGTGAACCAATATTTTCCAAATAACTAATGTATAATGTTACAAAACCCTGCATTAGTAAGAGCTTCTCATGTAACAGAATATTAAATTTTATCCATATGGTTTCAGGTACCATACGGCAACTAACCTTTAAGAAACGACTACTTGTCAAGTTTTGTTGCAGTATCAAAAAAGAATATCCATAATTATCTGAAAGACCTATTGAAATATTCCTCTTTTTTCCAACTATGTATCTGGGTGAGCCCAGATTTTCTTCAAATACTTCAACAAAATAATACATTACATCATAATGAATGCAGAAGCAGATAGGCAAATCTAAATGCCTTCACTTAAGCAAGATATTAAAGAGATGTACAAAAACATAAAGGTAAAAAACACCACTACCGTCACTAAATTTTTTGGCTTTATAAAATGCAGTTGACCCTTGAACAACACGGGTTTGAACTGCATGGGTCCACTTATATGTGAATTTTTTTCAGTAGTGAATACTACAGTACTAAACGATCCGCAGTTGGTTGAATCCGCAAATGCAGAACTGCAGTTATGGAGGAACCGAAAGGCATACGTGGAGGGCCGACTGTAAGTTATAAATGTGGGTTTTCAACTGTTCAGGGACTCAGTGCCCCTAAGACCTGCATTATCGAGGGTCAACTGTATAGTTATTTTAAATAAAATGTTATTTATGTTAACATGCGATTATTTTATTATTATTTTAAAGTGAACCAATAAATACTTTGAAACTTTCTTAGTTTTAACTTCAGATATGGTAAATATCAAAAGCTCTTCAGAGTCCTCACTAATTTGTAAGAGCACAAAGAGGTCCAGAGACCAAAAGTTTGAAAATCACTGTTGTACAGCACAAGACCTAGAAGAAGAGAAGCCAAAAGAATAGACCGTGCATCTGCATCACTTTCCAGGTGAGACAGCATCATAACTAGCCACCACGAATTTCATGGACTTCTCAGCAAGCAAGTTTCAAGGATCCAATTCCTCATCAGGCTTTATGGCTTAATGAGCATTAAAGATCATTCTCAATTCCTCGCAGTTCCCAGCGAATACTTGCTCTCTCTCCGGCCCTGGAACGCCTACTCCCCTTGAAGGAGCCATACTGCAGGAGGTACTCCCCTCTGCTCTCTGCCTCCAAGTACCCTATATGCCCTCTTCTAAAGCACCAGGCTCGCCATTCAGATATTTGCTTACGTGACTCTAGGTTGGGAGTCTGAGGCCTTGAAAGCTAGACTTTTGACTTAATTCCAGCACTTTGCTCAGTACTTGGCACACAGAGTGAAACTCAAAAAAGATCCGTTCAATTAATGAAACCAACGAACTCCCCACCATGCACCAAGCAATCTTCCAAAGGCAACCTGACTTCCCCAGGGGAAGGCTGCTGCTGGCTAGCCAAGAGGAACAGTGCAGGGTTTTTGAGGGCTTCTCAGTATGTTATTTAACTGACATTCTGACTCACTATCACATCTCCTGTTAGTTTCATCAGTGTGAATTATAAACTAAGACGAAATCCAAGGCAAGCTCCCCCTGCACCCTCCCCATACCGAAAGGCCCTTTCTTTGCAGACACCGGCCTCTCTCTGTGATACAAGTGACACAAGCTCTCTAAAACAAACAAAATGTTTTTAAGCAGCCAGGTTTGAAGAAGAAATTTTTAGTAAAATGACACACAAAGCCAGTTAGAAAATCATTGCTGTAGCCTGAACTGCTATATGATCAGGGACTTCATAACTCAATTAGAGAAAAAGATTTTCCCCCAAAATTTAATGTAAGCAATGTGTGGGAATAAAGGATGTTGAATCAGATAATCCCCTGTGAGCATGACACACCACACAATGTGTATAAGTTATGAAAAATTTTCACATAGCTCAGGATGTTACAGCTTCTTTCTGGAATGCTGCTACTGTCCTGTTAACCCCCCTCACCTCCCCCCCGTCAACGCACAATGTTCTCTTATCCTGTTGTTCATCCTGCCTCTTCCCTTCCTTCTGCCTTTCCTTTTGCTCTACCTAGTTCTGCTGCTTCTCCCTCTATTCACCTAGGAACTGAGGATGTAATACAGCTGACAGAGACAAGACGTTTCACAGCCTTCTTAAGCTCTGCCAAATTAGATGATCTCCTAATTTCCTTATCCCTACAGAGTCAGAACCTTGGAAATCACCTGTTCTCACCCCCCCCCCATTTTACTTGAGAGGAAACAGAAAAATAATGTTAAAGGACTGAAATGCCATACTTCCTCAATTTATTTCTATGTGTTTCAGGAAAACTGATGTCAAGGAAAAGGGGGTGCCCATGGGTAAAAGGAGGAAAGAAACTGAGGCATGGTTAAGAAGACTGTCAGCATCCATTCAACACCATTTATTGAGCATTTACTCTGTGCTGGGTGCCAGAGGCCCCTTAGCACAGGCAACAGAGAAAGCCCTAACTGTGTATTAAAAATTTAGCAGATATTAAATCAGAGGGCAAGAAGTAAATGCAAACACCACAAAGGAAAACAAATACAGTAGGAAAACAGAAAACCTAGCAAGGCTCTCTATGAATGGAACAAGAAAGAAATGGAGGTAAACATAACATATATATTTAGATCGTAGATAAAAATGTATCATCTTTCACTTCAAGGAAAACAGTAAAGACTAAGCAATTTATTCACACTGCAATTTAAGGATCTGTTGAGAAAGACTGCGTACATTCACTACTGGGAAAGAATTTCTGGTGACAATTTAAAAAACCCCACAATAACAATATTCAAGTACTTTTCAGAAAACTCCCTTAACCCCCTCACTTCACCACAAGAGGGTGCACAATTCCTTATTAATACAGTAATCAAAGGAAACCCTCAAGTTCCTCCAGGCAGCTGCCCACCTCTGCGCAGGTATCTCTTCTCCACTCCTGACCCTCAGGGGTAACGAGCATCTGCACAGACTGATGTAGGTTAAACCATTTTCACCCACATTATCTCATATAATTCTAACACTATCTCTGTCAGGGTGGGAAAGGTGGAAAGTACCAACCCCATTTTAAAGATGAGGAAACACACTCAGAGGCAAAGTGACTTCGCCAAGGGCAGAGGGATAAAAATGTCAGAGCCCAAACTCAAATTAATATCCTCTGATTCCCAAATCCTATATACATTTCCCTCATTTCCCTATAGGAGCATAATCAAAACCCATACCTCAATCATACAGTGCCTCTATCAATCCATTCTACTTTTTCTGAGCAAAGAATCATACACTGGGCAGATAAGGAGGCTTTGCTCACCTCTGCAGTATTAAAGCTCTTTTTTTTAAAGTGTATGTTAACACCTGGCAATTACTTTTATGGGTTTCCAATGAGGTGAGAAGTGCACTGACACTTGTCCACAGTATTCCAGCCAGCATTAACACGGACTAGAATAATTTTAAGTGTTGCTTACAACAGGGAAATTAACTATAATCTCAAATGTCTTTGGCCATATTTTATGAGATTCAGGCTAAATAATTCCAAAGGCCCTCTCTCATAAGAAACAGTGTAGCACAGTGGTCAAGGATTTGGGCTTGGCAGCCAGACTGTGTGAGTTCAAATCCAAGTCCTGCCACTAACCTGTGACCTTGGCCAATTATTCAAACCCGGTGTGTGTCAGTCTCCTCTCTGTTCTGTGGAGAGCAGCACCCACTTCACGGTGTAATAACGAAGGTACAGTCACCACACAGAAGACGTAACGCAGTAAGCTCTCAAACTACAAAAGGCAGTCCTTGTTTCAAAAGGACACATAAAATTATTAATTACAGTAGTTATTAAACATTAATTTTATGTGCTTTATGTCACATTGCATTTTATGACAATATGTACACTTGAAAATACATTTAAATCCCTTAATAATCTATATGCACAGCGAATTATATCTAAAAGAATTTAGAGCATAAATATAAGTTGCTAAGGAGTATATAGATCTCCTACCTCTGCTTTTATAACATTGTGTATCTATGGTTAATTCAATGCCAAGTCCATAGACAGGAAAGAAAAGGTAAATTACAGAGTTCCTTTGGGAGGAGATGAAAATCTTTACACAGCAGAGAGGAAAGATTCCTGCCCTAGAAACCTGAAGACCCAGGTTGTAGTCAAAGCTCTGCTACTAACCAGCATCCCCCTAATTCCACATCCATAGCTCCTAAATATCTCTAAAAATCCACCATTTCCTCTTCGTTCCTACTACCAAAATGATAATTCACCCCTTACCAACATGGGCTTCTAACCGACCACAGGAGGGGCTCAACAAGTTAGTTAAATGAGTGAATAAATGGGGCTGGGAAGAGTGACACAAAAGGGAAAGACTGCAAAAGCGGGGGCGGGGAGGGGGGAGATAAGTTTACAGACTACATACCTCCACTTTGATAACGCAAGTCCTAGCTCAGCTGACGTGGTAGGGCGCTGGGCTACTCCAGCAAGGGTGGTCTATTAGAATCTCTCCTCCCTCTCAGAAGGTTTTTCTCCGTGGTAGTGTCACAGGACGCTCAGGGACCCCAGACCACCTTTTCCAGTCCTGTTCAGTTTGCCAGATCAAATTCACCAGAGCAGTAAGGCTGGCTGCTCCTACACCTGGCTGAAGTCACTTTGGCACTTCTGTGCCTAAGAAGGCATTGGGCCCAGCTTTGCTAGAGATCATGTGGGCTTGGAGGTGGGGCAGCCCACTCTTTCCAGCTCCTTTCAAGGGCCCCCACAGACCTCTGATCCCCTCCCATTCCAAACATCACACCCCTCCTTTTAAGACTGACCTCTAAGTTCCTGTTTAGTTTGGACACCTCTCTTGCCTGACTCCTGTGGGCAGAGATAATTCCGTGGCTACATCCCAATGAAAGGTGAATACCTTTTACAGCTTTGACCTGAGATTTTATTTGACATCCCATGGGCTCTGGCGCCCCTTCTGGGAACACAACTTCACACACACACAGTACATGCAAGATCATTCCCCATCCGTGTAATGGCACTTGTCTTACTGCATCTGAAGGACAAAAGACTACATTGCCTCCTAGGCTCCCTCAGGAATGTTCTCACTTGCTTACCCACTGTGGCTGTTAAATTTTACAGTAAGCAGGCACCTATGTATCTTGCTCACAACATGAAATTTCCAGCAGGGGGCACCATGAAAGGAGGAATCTGTCACCTTCTGAGAGCGGAGTTAAATCAGCTAAACTCTTAGGGTTTTAATTTAGGTTGCAGGGACAGTCTCTGCAAGGTTGGACTGCATGATGTTGGGGACGTGCCTGAGTTTGGCTTCTACGAGACTGTAACTCTTTCTTTTGACCCCGATATGCAAAACTGTGCAATCAGAACTGGGTGACAAATCCATATGAGGAAGGGCCATGATCTCAGCCATCAAAATTAAAACTGGAAAAGCCCTCCCCAAACGTAGGCAGGATAGTTCAGTCATAAATGCCTCCTATACAGGGCTGTGGATACTTCTCTTGGGATTCTAATTTAAAAGCTAACAAGTTTCTCCATGAAAACAGCTTTTCGTGATGTTTAGCATTAATTTTTATTTCTTTTTATATACTGCTTTGATCAGTTCTAAATACATTTTCTCTTTCCATGATGTTTACATCCTTCACATTCTTAGGGACTGTTATCATATCCCCTTTAATCATCCTTTGGCCAAGCTATACATATTTAGCTCCTTTCATCTCTCCTATGTCCTTCCTTCCGCAGTGTTGGCTCCTCTTTAAATTCTTTCTCATCTGTCAACATCTTTCTGGAACTGATGCACACTCTCCCTAAATAAACATTCTAGGTACTCCTTGTTTCCTAAAAGTTCTCCAAAACCTCTTATAATACAAAGAATACTGGAGCAGGAGTAAGTTGTGGTAGTTCTAATCCTGGCTCTCCTCCCAGGCTCAGTTGTCCCTTCCATCAAATAAATGAGAGTGCGACCTCTTCTGATTCGATCAAGAGAACACAAAACATTAAAATCGCTTTGCAGGGGCTTCCCTGGTGGCGCAGTGGTTGAGAGTCCGCCTGCCGATGCAGGGGACGCAGGTTTGTGCCCTGGTCCGGGAGGATCCCACGTGCCGCGGAGCGGCTGGGCCCGTGAGCCATGGCCGCTGGGCCTGAGCGTCCGGAGCCTGTGCTCCGCAGCGGGAGAGGCCACAACAGTGAGAGGCCCGCATACCGCAAAAAAAAAAAAAAAAAAAAAAAGGTTAAAATCGCTTTGCAGATTTTAAAGTACTGTGCACGAACGATCTGTGCACATATTACTTGCATAATTTTAAAAGCACAAACAAAGAAAAATAAGCTTGGAGACAAGTGTGTCAAATAAGAGTTGTTAAATCTGGTGGTGGCAAAGAGTAAGGTTACATTATTCAATGTATTTGGTGCTTTTTGTTTCAATTTAAGGAACTCATTTATTCATTCAGTATTTACTGAACATCTACTATACCTAAGACAACGGCCTGGATGATATGGGAGAACATAAAACAAGGACAAGGACTTTAAGAAGTTATTATCATCCCAAGTTCTTAGGAATTTGGTTTGGATCACATATAATCAGAAAGCTGTTGCTGCTATACCCTTCTTTTTTTTTTTTAAGTATATTTGCCGTAGAATTGCTGTAATTTTGATTATGCTCAATGTCATAACGGGATGAATTCTTCACTATTGCTTTAGAATACATTATAAGAAACAGAATTACTAGGTCAAAGCGTGTGCCCATATTTAAGCTTCAAATTTCCAAACAGTGTGCCAGAAAAGGTGTGTCATTTATACTCTCATCAGCACCCCATTGCCAACATTGGTGTTACCTTTTTTCCCCATCTAATGGACTGCTTTTATAAAACAAAAACATGAGAAAATCTAAAATTCATTTCTACCAACACAAAATATCTCCACTTGCACCTATTTTGGTGTCGCCTTATGGTTGTTAAGTGTTGAGGAGAATCTCTGAGTGCTTATTACTTTCCAGGCAATATACTGGGGATTAGATAAAGCTGAAATAGACGTGGACCCTGCCCTTAAAGGCTCATAATCCAGTGAAAAAGATAAACACCAACAATTACAGACACTGTGAGAAGTGCACCTTCCTTGTGAAGTATGTGTAAAGTACAAAAGCAACACAGAAGAGAAAGCCAGGAGCAGCAGAGAGGAGTCAGGGAGGCTTCAAGGAAGTGGTGACATCTCAGTTGGGTTTTGAAGGATGAGGGGGTCTGGACCAGAGAAGGGAGAATGAAGGAGAGTCACCCAGGCAGAGGATTCTGTTGTGTCTTTGCAGCCAGTATCATCTTCTCCCAGAAAATATTTTTATTGTATAGAGCTTTAGCAATCCAGGTTTAAGCCTCATGGGTAGTTTAATTTTTTTCCATCTCTATCATTTGCAGCTGTATTTCTGTCCATGGAAAAAATAATCAGCAATCTTCCTGCTACTTCATCCAACAATAGAAAGTGCATGATTACTCCTGCTTCCTTCACAGAAGACTTTGTTTTTACAAAAATGGGTAGGAAGCCATTTTGTTGAATACAAACTTTAAAACTTAGATTGTCAACTATAAGACGTTAATGAAAGAAACTGAAGACGACACAAATAAATGGAAAGATATTCCATGTTCTTGTTCTTGGATTGGAAGACTTACTATTGTTAAAATGTCCATACTACCCGAAGCAATATACAGATTCAACGCAATCTCTATCAAAATTCCAAAGACACTTTTCACAAAAATAAAACAAACAACCCTGAAATTTGTATGGAACCACAAAAGACCCTGAATAGCCAAAGGTATCTTGAGAAAGAAGAACAAAGCTGGAGGCATCACATTCCTGATTTCAAATTATATTACAAAGCTATAGTAATCAAAACAGTATGGGGTTAGCATAAAAACAGACACACATGGGCTTCCCTGGTGGCGCAGCGGTTGAGAGTCCGCCTGCCGACGCAGGGGACACGGGTTCGTTCCCTGGTCTGGGAAGATCCCACATGCCGCGGAGCGGCTGGGCCCATGAGCCATGGCCGCTGAGCCTGTGCGTCCGGAGCCTGTGCTCCACAATGAGAGAGGCCACAATAGTGAGAGGCCTGTGTACCGTAAAAAAACAAACAAACAAAAAAACAAACAAACAAAAAAAACAGACACACAGGGCTTCCCTGGTGGCACAGTGGTTGAGAATCTGCTTGCCGGTGCAGGGGACACGGGTTCGAGCCCTGGTCTGGGAGGATCCCACAGAGCAACTAGGTCCGTGAGCCACAACTACTGAGCCTGCGCGTCTGGAGCCTGTGCCCCACAACAAGAGAGGCCGCGACAGTGAAAGGCCTGTGCACCGCGATGAAGAGTGGCCCCCGCTTGCCGCAACTAGAGAAAGCCCTCACACAGAAACAAAGACCCAACACAGCCAAAAATAAAAATAAATAAATTTTTTTAAAAAAAGTATAGCATTGTCTGTGCATGTACTTTAAAAAAAAAAAAAAGACACATAGATCAATGGAACAGAATCAAGAGCCCAGAAATAAGCCCACACATATATGGTCAATTAATTTACAACAAAGGAGCCAAGAATATACAATAGGGAAAGGACAATCTCTTCAATAAATCGTGCTGGGGAAACTGGACAATCAAATGCAAAAGGATGAAACTGGACATATCTTACACCATACACAAAAATTAACTCAAAATAGATTAAAGACTTGAATGTAAGACCTGAAATCATAAAACTCCTACAAGAAAACATAGGCAGTACATTCCTTGACATCAGTCTTGTTGATGATTTTTAGATCTCACACCAAAAGCAAAAAGAACAAAAGCAAAAATTTACAAGTGGGACTATATCAAACTAAAAAGCTTCTGCACAGCAAAGGAATCCATCAACAAAAGGAAAAGGCAACCAAATGAATGGGAGAAAATATGTGCAAATCATATATGTGAAGAGGGGTTAATGTGCAAAATATATAAAGAACTCATGCAACTCAATAAAAACAATAACAAAAAACCCAAACAATTCTATTAAAAACTGGCAGATGACCCGAACAGACATTTTTCCAAAGAAGACATACAGATGACAAACAGGTACATAAAAAGATATTCAACATCATTATCATTAGGGAAATACAAACCAAAACCACAATGACATATCACTTCATAACTGTCTGAATGGCTGTTATCAAAAAGACAAGAAATAAGTGTTGGAAAAGGGAACCCTTGTGCACTGTGGGTGGGAATGTAAACTGGTGCAGCCACTCTGGAAAACTGCATGGAGGTTCCTCAAAAACTTAAAAATAGAAGTACCTATGATGTGGCAATTCCATTTCTGGGTATTTATCCAAAGAAAACAAAAACACTAATTTGAAAAGCTATCTGCACTCCCATGTTCACTGCAGCATAGTCAAGAAATGGAAACAACCTAAGGGTGCACCAACAACCAACAGATGAATGGATAAAGACAATATGGTGTGTGTGTGTGTGTGTTTACACACACACACTCAATGGAATATTGCTCAGCCATAAAAAAAAGAATGAAATCTTGGCATTTGCGAAAATATGGATGGATCTTGAGGGCATCATGCTAAGTAAAAAACACAAATACCATATGACTTCACTTATATGTGGTGAACATATAAGTGAAAAACAATGTATGTGACAAACATATAAGTAAAAAACCAAGATCATAGATACAGAGAACAGACTGGTGGTTGCCAAAGGTGGGGGTGAGCAAAATGGGTAAAGGGGATCAAAAGGTATGAACTTCCACTTATAAAATAAGTAAGTCATGAGCATGTAATATATAGTATGCTAACTATAATTCATAATATTGTATTCCATATTTGAAAGATGCCAAGAAAGTAAATCTTAAAAGTTCTCATCACAAGATAAAGAAATCTTGTAATTACATATGGTGCTGGATGTTAACTACACTTCTTGTGGTGATCATTTCACAATATACACAAATATCAAATCATTATGTTGTGTACCTGAAACTAATATAATGTTATATGTCAGCTATACTGCAATTTGAAAAATTAAATTTAAGCTTTAAGAGGATATTTAATCCTTAAAGGTCCTTAAATAGTTTCTCAAGTAAGATGGGAAGGTATACAAATGAGATAAATAACTTTCCATTCCTACAAAAATAAATCAACTGGATCTACACAAAATCCAACTTAAAAATAGTATAAGAAAGCATAAGAATTTATTAATGGCATCAGATAATTTTCAAATAATAAAATCACACCTAAAAGCTGCCCTTTTACGTGTTTTCTTATGTCATTAATAGCAGATATAAATACCCACGCCCGGGATTTAACTGTTCTGAAAAACAGATTTTTGCAGAATATGGATTTTAGCAGCACACTTGGGGGGGGGGGCAACTGAAACTGTACTAGTTAAAAGCCTCTAACTTATCCCAGAATTTTCAAAGTCCAAAACACCTCTCTAGGTCACTAATCCGCCAGTGTTTACATTACAGAGGATTTAAATAGAATTGGCAGAAAATCACATACAAAGGGGCCTCTGGTCCCTTATCAATTATTAGAAAATGGCTTATTAATTACTTTATTATTTTCTTTTAAATTTAAGCCTTTCAAATTGTGCCTATGGCTCAAATATCTTCCTAAATGCTTTGTTATCAAAGGCAAACAGATCTTCCCCTGAATCTAAATGACAGCCTGGCTTTCTCCACCACCTGCTGGAATGCACCTGAGCTTGGCCAGGAGCAGAGGCTTATCTCTGATGCTGCGCCTGTGATGGGCACAGCTTCTCCAGCCAGGGAGCTATAGGGGAAGGCTCTAACCCCTGAGTCCAGGTAAGCCACCACACGGAGCTTCGGTTTCTGTCCAGCCCCACGATGCAGCCCAAATGCAGCTAAGGCTCCAGGCCATCTGCTACTGGGCCCAGGATTGACAAGTCACGCTTGTGTTCAGGTATGGAAAATTACCAGTTGTCCAATCTTTATTAAAGTAAAGATACTGGGGCTTCCCTGGTGGCGCAGTGGTTAAGAATCCATCTGCTAATGCAGGGGACACGGGTTCGAGCCCTGGTCTAGGAAGATCCCACATGCCACGGAGCGGCTGGGCCCATGCGCCACAACTACTGAGCCTGCACTCTAGAGCCCGTGAGCCACAACTACTGAGCCCACGAGCCTGGAGCCCGTGCTCCGCAACAGGTGAAGCCCGCACACTGCAATGAGGAGTGGCCCCCGCTCGCCACAACTAGAGAAAGCCCGTGCGCAGTAACAAAGACCCAATGCAGCCTAAAATAAAAATAAATATTTTTTTTAAAAAAGTAAATATATCACTCAAATTTGTCTGTTTGGTTTTTTCCTACCTTTTTTCTTTTTTCCAATTGTCATAAAGCAAATGGAATCCTCACACACAAAATTCCCACATTAAGCCCACGCAATTTAGACTGACTTGAAAAACAGATCGCTTGGTTTGTTTGTAAATTTAGAAGGATAAATGTCACATGGGGTGAAAAATAAAATATGTACCTATTTATAAGTTCACAGTTTAATCAACAAGCACCTACTATATGCTGGCTAAGGATACTGAAAGACACGTTTCCCATCTCAAAACGCTCACAGTCTGGTACAGACCAGCACCATTTTCTTCTTTGCATTTAATTTCTATCTGTTGGGTTGCCAATAGAACAAGACTAAGCTAATTATTATATTAATCTAATAATATATTTATTATCCGATTTATTTAGCTTCTAATTACAAGCATCATCATTTGAAGTTTTTTTTTCAGTTTTATACTAATAAGTGTAATAGCTAAAACTGAATGCCTACTCTGTGCCAAACACCAAATGAACCCATTTTCTATATATCATCAAGCACAATCCTTTGAGCTAGCTATTCTTATCACTGCCTCCTTACAGGTGAGGAAACCAAGCTCAGAGCCACAGATGACTTGCCTAGTCTTACGCCTAGTAAGAGGTAGAGCCAGGATATAAACTCAGGTCTGCCCAATCAGAGCTTAGGCTCTTAACTACCAAGTTTTGTGGCCTCCACTTACTCAAGCGTCTGGCAAAATTAGTTACAAATGGAAAGAATTGGGGGATATTTTCTGAGGAATTGTTCTATCATAGGCACATGGGCAAAATACAATAGCCTCTTGGAGATAAGTTCAGAAAACTATTGGTGAGCCTCACCCACCAGATGGCACACAGCAGAAGCAAGAAGAACTACAATTCTGCAGCCCGTGGAACGAAAACCACATTCACAGAAAGAGACAAAATGAAAAGCCAGAGGACTATGTACCAGATGAAGGAACGAGACAAAACCCCTGAAAAACAACTAAATGAAGTGGAGATAGGCAAACTTCCAGAAAAAGAATTCAGAATAGAGATAGTGAAGATGATCCAGGACCTCGGAAAGAGAATGGAGGCAAAGATCGAGAAGATGCAAGAAACGTTTAACAAAGACCTAGAAGTATTAAATAACAAACAAACAGAGACAAACAATACAATAACTGAAATGAAAACTATACTAAAAGGAATCAATAGCAGAATAACTGAGGCAGAAGAACAGATAAGTGACCTGGAAGACACAATGGTGGAATTCACTGCTGAGGAACAGAATAAAGAAAAAAGAATGAAAAGAAATGAAGACAGCCTAGGAGACCTCTGGGACAACATTAAACTCACCAACATTCGCATCTCAGGGGTCCCAGAAGGAGAAGAGAGACAGAAAGGACCCAAGAAAATATCTGAAGAGATTATAGTCGAAAACTTCCCTAACATGGGAAAGGAAACAGCCACTCAACTCCAGGAAGTGCAGAGAGTCCTAGGCAGGATAAACCCAAGAAGAAACACGCCAAGACACACAGTAATCAAATTGACAAAATTAAAGACAAAGAAATATTATTGAAAGCAACAAGGGAAAAATGACAAATAACATAGGAGGCAACTCCCATAAGGGTAACAGCTGATTTCTCAGCACAAACTCTACAAGCCAGAAGGGAGTGGCATGGTATATTTAAAGCGATGAAAGGGAAGAACCTACAACCAAGATGACTCTACCCAGCAAGGATCTCATTCAGATTCGATGGAGAAATCAAAAGCTTTACAGGGCTTCCCTGGTGGCGCAGTGGTTGAGAGTCCGCCTGCCAATGCAGGGGATGCGGGTTCGTGCCCCAGTTTGGGAAGATCCCACATGCCGCGGAGCGGCTGGGCCCGTGAGCCATGGCCGCTGAGCCTGCGCGTCCGGAGCCTGTGCTCCGCGGCGGGAGAGGCCACAACAGTGAGAGGCCCGCATACCGCAAAAAAAAAAAAAGCTTTACAGACAAGCAAAAGCTAAGAGAATTTAGCACCACCAAACCAGCTCTACAACAAATGCTAAAGGAACTTCTCTAAGTGGGAAATACAAGAGAAGAAAAGGACCTACAAAAACAAACCGAAAACAATTAAGAAAATGGTAATAGGAACATACATATTGATAATTACCTTAAATGTGAATGGATTATATGCTCCAACCAAAAGACACAGGCTCGCTGAATGGATACAAAAACAAGACCCATATATATGCTGTCTACAAGAGACCCACTTCAGACCTAGGAACACATACAGACTGAAAATGAGGGGAAGGAAAAAGATATTCCATGCTAATGGAAATCAAAAGAAAGCTGGAGTAGCAATTCTTGTATCAGATAAAATAGACTTTAGAGAATGATACAAGAGACAAGGAGGGACACTACATAACGATCAAGGGATCAATCCAAGAATAAGATATAACAATTATAAATACATATGCACCCAACATAGGAACACCTCAATACATAAGGCAACTGCTAACAGCTATAAAAGAGGAAATCAACAGTAACATAATAATAGTGGGGGACTTAACACCTCTCTTACACCAATGGATAGATCATCCAGACAGAAAATTAATAATGAAACACAAGTTTTAAATGACACAACAGACCAGATAGATTTAATTGACATTTATAGGACATTCCATCCAAAAACAGCAGATTACACTTTCTTCTCAAGTGCACATGGAACATTCTCCAGGATAGATCACATCTTGGATCACAATTCAAGCCTTGGTAAATTTAAGAAAATTGAAATCATATCAAGCATCTTTTCTGACCACAACGCTATGAGACTAGAAATAAATTAAGGGGAGAAAAACATAAAAAACACAAACACATGGAGGCTAAACAATACATTACTAAATAACCAAGAGATCACAGAAGAAATCAAAGAGGAACTCAAAAAATACCTAAAGACAAATGACACCAAAAACACGATAATCCAAAACCTCTGGGATGCAGCAAAAGCAGTTCTAAGAGAGAAGTTTATAGCAATACAATCCTACCTCAAGAAAAAGAAAAAATCTCAAATAAACAATCTAACCTTATATCCAAAGGAACTAGAGAAAGAAGAACAAACAAAACCCAAAGTTAGTAGAAGGAAAGAAATCATAAAATCAGAGCAGAAATAAATGAAATAGAAACAAAGAAAACAATAGCAAAGATCAATAAAACTAAAAGCTGGTTCTCTGAAAAGATAAATAAAACTGATAAACCTTTAGCCAGACTCATCAAGAAAAAGAGGGAGAGGACTCAAATCAATAAAATTAAAAATGAAAAAGGAGATGTTACAACAGACACCACAGAAATACAAAGCATCCTAAGACACTACTACAAGCAACTCTATGCCAATAAAGTGGACAACCTGGAAGAAATGGACAAATTCTTAGTAAGTTATAATCTTCCAAAACTGAACGAGGAAGAAACAGAAAATATGAACAGACCAAAGCTGAAACTGTGATTAAACATGAAATTGAAACTGTGATTAAAAATCTTCCAACAAACAAAAGTCCAGGACTGGAGGGTTTCACAGGTGAATTCTATCAAACATTTAGAAGAGCTAACACCCATCCTTCTCAAAACTCTTCCAAAAAATGGCAGAGGAAGTAACACTCCCAAACTCATTCCATAAGGCCACCATCACCCTGACACCAAAACCAGACAGAGATACTACAAAAAAAGAAAATTACAGACCAATATCACTGATAAATATTGATGCAAAAATCCTCAACAAAATACTAGCAAACAGAATCCAACGACACATTAAAACGATCATACACCATGCTCAAATGGGATTTATCCTTGGGATGCAAGGATTCTTCAATATATGCAAATCAATGAATGTGATACACCATAGTAACAAACTGAAGAATAAAAACCATATGATCATCTCAAAAGATACAGAAAAAGCTTTTGACAAAATTCAACACCCATATATGATAAAAACTCCAGAAAGTGGGCATGGAGGGAAGCTACCGCAACACAATAAAGGCCATATACAACAAACCCACAGCAACCATTATTCTCAATGGTGAAAAACCTAAAGCATTTCCTCTGAGATCAGGAACAAGAAAAGGATGTTCACTCTCACCACTATTATTCAGCATAGTTTTGGAAGTCCTCGCCATGGCCATCAGAGAAGAAAATGAAATAAAAGGAAGACAAATTGGAAAAGAAGTGAAACTGTCACTCTTTGCAGATGACATGATACTATACATAGAGAATCCTAAAGATGCCACCAGAAAACTACTAGAGCTAATCAATGAATTTGGTAAAGTGGCAGGATACAAAATTAATGCACAGAAATCTCTTGCATTCTTACACACTAACAACGAAAGGTCAGAAAGAGAAATTAAGGTAACAATCCCACTCACCACTGCAACAAAAAGAATAAAATACCTAGGAATAAACCTACCTAAGGAGGTAAAAGACGTATACTCAGAAAACTATAAGACACTGATGAAAGAAATCAAAGATGACACAAACAGATGGAGAGATACATACCATGTTCTTGGATTGGAAGAATCAATATTGTGAAAATGACTATACTACCCAAAGCAATCTACAGATTCAATGCATCCCTATCAAATTAGCAGTGGCATTTTTTACAGAACTAGAACAAAAAATCTTAAAATTTGTATGGAGACACAAAAGACCCCTAATAGCCAAAGCAGTCTTCAGGGGAAAAAAACAGAGCTGGAGGAATCAGCCTCCCTGGCTTCAGACTATACTACAAAGCTATGTAATCAAGACAATATGGTACTGACATGACACAAAAACAGAAATATAGATCAATGGAACAGGACAGAAAGCCCAGAGTTAAACCCACGCACCTATGGTCAACTAATCTATGACAAAGGAGGCAAGGACATACGATGGAGAAAAGAGAGTCTCTTCAACAAGTGGTGCTAGGAAAACTGGACAGCTACATGGAAAAGAATGAAATTAGAACACTCCCTAACACCACACACAAAAATAAACTCAAAATGGATTAAAGACCTAAATGTAAGACCAGACACTATAAAACTCTCAGAGGAAAACATAGGAAGAACACTCTCTTGACATAAATCACAGCAAGATCTTTTTTGATCCACTTCCTAGAGTAATGGAAATAAAAATAAACCAATGGGACCTAATGAAACTTAAGAGCTTTTTCAAAGCAAAGGAAACTACAAACAAGATGAAAAGACAACCCTCAGAATGGGAGAAAATATTTGCAAACGAATCAACGGACAATGGATTAATCTCCAAAATATACAAACAGCTCATGCAGCTCAGTATTAAAAAAAACAA
Source organism: Aethalodelphis obliquidens (assembly GCF_003676395.1). NCBI lineage: Eukaryota > Metazoa > Chordata > Mammalia > Artiodactyla > Delphinidae > Aethalodelphis > Aethalodelphis obliquidens. Next base: position 81,374,762 of record NW_020837945.1, on the reverse strand, counting down.
ACAACCCAATCCAAAAATGGGCAGAAGACCTAAATAGACGTCTCCAAAGAAGACATACAGATGGCCAAGATGCATATGAAAAGCTGCTCAACATCACTAATTATTAGAGAAATGCAAATCAAAACTACAATGAGGTATCACCTCACACCAGTTAGAATGGGCATCATCAGAAAATCTACAAACAACAAATGCTGGAGAGGGTGTGGAGAAAAGGGAACCCTCTTGGACTGTTGGTGGGAATGACTGATATAGCCACTATGGAGAACAGTATGGAGGTTCCTTAAAAAACTAAAAATAGAATTACCATATGACCCAGCAATCCCACTACTGGGCATATACCCAGAGAAAAGCATAATTCAGAGAGACACATGCACCCCAGTGTGCATTGCAGCACTATTTACAATAGCCAGGTCATGGAAGCAACCTAAGTGTCCACTGACAGACGAATGGATAAAGAATATGTGGTACATATATACAATGGAATATTACTCAGCCATAAAAAGCAATGAAATTGGGTCATTTGTAGAGACGTGAATGCATCTAGAGACTGTCACACAGAGTGAAGTAAGTCAGAAAGAGAAAAACAAATATCATATATTAACGCATATATGTGGAATCTAGAAAAATGGTACAGATGAACCAGTTTGCAAGGCAGAAATAGAGACACAGATGTAGAGAACAAACGTATGGACACCAAGTGCGGAAAGTGGTGGGGAGGGGGGTGTGGCGGTGGTGGGATGAATTGGGAGATTGGGATTGACATGTATTCAATAATATGTATAAAACAGATAACTAATAAGAACCTGCTATATAAAAAATAAATAAAATTCAAAAATTCAAAAAAAAATAAAGGAAACTATTGGTTTGCAAACATCTTACCAGCTCATGAATGAGGGCATAAACCAAACAGTAACATATGCCAACAGAAGTACAATTGTGAAGGTACTGATTATAAATTTTGTTTATTAAACTTCTTAAATCCCAAGATCCTGGACTTTTTTTTTCGTTTTTTTTAAATTGAAGTAGAGTTGATTTACAATGTTGTGCCCATCTCTGCTGTGCAGCAAAATGACTTGGTTCCAAGATCCTGGACTTTTAGACTCAACTTCATTTCTTTCCTTTTCAGGATCCATGGGCTAATGCGTCTGACTGATAAACACATAATGAAAGAATGAATTGGTATCAATAGCAAGCAGTACTTTGTACCATGAATAACTGCTATTTGTCATTGTCAAGAAAACCTGGAATTCACGCTGGACAGAATTCTGGGCCCCATGAGATTCCAGATAAGGAGGACTCATAACCCAGAATAGAAAGCCATGGGAAGGTTTTCAAGATCCAATCGTAAGGATTACAAAAATAACAATATTTAGGTCTGGCTTTATGGGCATGTGACCTGTGCAGTCACACAGGTCCTGTGCTCAGAAGGGCCCCCAACACTTGGTTTAATGCTCTCCTGTCACCACGCAGAAATTCTTAATATTTTGTCTTTGAATTTGTGTTTTGTAAGTAAAGTCCAAAGGAATGATGGAGCGTGTGTGAGCAGGAGACATATGTAATGTGCGTGTTGCCACTCTTTGTCTCCCTCTTTGCATAGAGCATTTGTGGTGCCCTTTAAGCAGAGATTTCTGGTGGGCCCACCACATGTGCGAGTTCAGCAAGACTCAGAGCAAGTACAAGGCAAGGATGTGATGTCTTCACATCGCAGTAAGTGGAGGTAAAGCCCCAAGACGTCACTTTTTCCACTGGAACCAGAACTTGCTTGGAACATAGAGAGAAGGCAAAGGCATTCTAAGAAACATGAATGACCAGTGAAGGACTACAGTATCCTTTCTTACACACATTACTTTCTCATGCAAGCCAAACACTTACACTGAAAGGATGATGGTAAAAGGAAAGGAAAAGATAGGGCAATCCATAGTCCCTTTTCCATTAATCCTTACTATCAGTAAGCCACATGTAGAGTACTGGTAGAATGTGCACACATTAAGTGAAATAAAAACAGCTGAGTTAGTTTGGTGCAGTATTTCCACTGTTCTAGTAAGAACAATGTATGAGCTACAAAATACAAATTGTATAATTCTGCTGATTTCACATATGAGTTAAATCCACATATTTACATTTTAAACTGGCATTGCAAGATACAAAAGTCAACAGTAAAATTCATAATAATAATGAAAATCTTTAATATTCCTTCACTTAGAATGACATTAAATAGCAAATAAAAAATACATCATGACAAGTCAAGGTAGAGAACATGAAAGAAAGGAAAAAGCTTTATATTTTAGTACTTGTAATGACACTTTTTCCTGTTTGTTTTTTTTTTTTGATCAGGAGACCCCACATTTTCATTCTGTATTTTACCCCACAAATTATATAGCAGCCTTGACAACAGTAACAGGCGAAAAAATTAAATTATGATTAATTCACTGCCTGCTTCCAATCGAACTTCAAATCAAACGATCAAAGACTAGATACTTCAACAATAAAGCAAAAAAAAAAAAAAAGTATTACTGCTTGGAATTCTGAGTGTGGTGAAACCAACCCATCAACACATACACACAACCTCCTTCACCATGTGCAGCAACCCAGGTATTCACCCTGAAATGGAGGAAAGAGGTTTTCACATCAAGTCAGTTACCAATACTTCTCCCAGTGCCCAAGACTGTGCCTCAGGGCTTTCCTGTGAGGGAAGAACATGCAGATAGGACAAGTGGTATAAACGATCCATTTGCAGTGCAAATCTCTGTATGACACAAGCAGCCTCAGACTTCAGCAATGACTTATTGCTCATGTGCACTTGTCATATTTGGCACCTTAGAGGAGAGAGAGAACTCCTTATGCTCGATGGACATTTTAAGATTTAATAAACCACCTAGAGAGGTGGGATAGGGAGGGTGGGAGGGAGATGCAAGAGGGAGGGGATATGGGGATAGATGTATACATATAGTTGATTCACTTTGTGATACAGCAGAAACTAACACAACATTGTAAAGCAATTAGACTACAATAAAGATGTTTAAAAAATGATTTAAAAAAGATTTAATAAGCACATGCACTTTCATATACAGTCTTATTTTATTCCTACCACAGCCATGTGAGGGGCTCAGGAAAAGCAGATTTTAATAACATTTTTATTGTCAGTATTCCAATGATAAAAGTAATGTTGCTTTTAATGTTCCTGACCTGGGTAGTGGTGACATGGGTATTCACTTTAGACTCATTCTTTAAATTTCATATATGTGTTTTATGTACTTCTGGGTATGATAGAGTCTGCAACAAAAAACAAAAGGTAATAAATGTTCAGTGTAGGAATTAGAAAAGAAGGCTATAAATCTCCCATAATCCCATCAAAGGAAACTATTAACAACTTGATACTTTCCCTTCCTTGTTGTTATAAAATTGGAATACTGTTTTCCGTGATGTCTCTTTTTCTTCAACATACCATATTTTTATACAGTATTAAAAATTCAACATAGTATTTCTTAGCAAAGATAAACCCTAGTGTATTTAACCAATTCCCTATCGTTGGATATTCAGGGTGTATCTAACAACTTATTTCCAAAATTACCAGAGGGCACTTATCTCTCTTGCAGGGAAAAGGAACAGCTCATGGAGGTTGACAACCTTACCACTGCTGTGTGCAGAGCCAGGAGATACTCACTGGGTCGGAGGCTTGTTCCTCTCCATATGCTGCTCTACACTTCCTCTGATCACAAAGGTTTTAACCTGACAAATTAAAGGGGATAATAGTGAAAGACAACGCATCCCTGACCCTTTCCCATGAACTCTCGCCCCCTAAAATGGGGCACAGTCCACCAAGTTCAGGGTCGAGATCAGGAGGGATGTGTTTCTGCGGTGTCTGGTCTGAGATGAAGGGCCCCATCGCTGTCCCCCTGAGGTGTACTGCCTAGGCCCAAACAGTTCCTTGGAAGACCAGGCAGGGAGAATAAACTTTTCGAAGGTACAAGGTTGCAGGGTTCGAGGTTAGTAGGGAGGTTCTATAAATATTTACTGAACAAAACTCTGTCTGTTAACTGGTGACACAGAGCAAGGTGTGGTTTTCCTTCCTGCCCCCAGAGGCGGCTGGGAAAGTTGGTCTGACAAACTAGTGGGAAGTGCTGCCTGGCCAAGATGGAACCAAGACACAGAAGAATGCTGAACATGATTCAGGAAATGAAGTGAGTCCAACCATCTTCTGTCTGCCCTCTCCCCCGAGCCTCCGCAACTCCCACCTCTGGTCACTGAAGCCGGAAACCATAGAGGAGAAGACACTCATAAACAAAACACTGGTCACAAAAATGAGAGCCTGCAGGAGCTGACCAAACAAATAGCTCTGGTTGCAGTACACAGTTTAGCTGTTTCCCAACAGGTTGAAATATCACTGGCACCATTTAATACTGCAAATGCCACTGGGTGGCAATAAAAATGAGCTGTGGGAGGCTGTACATAGAAAAAAGTCCTAGCCTACCTCTGGTTTGGTGGGTGGTCTTAAAGTTTTCTTTTTGGCAAGGCCACGTCCATTCCTTTACAATCCTTATTAACTGAAGGAGCCAAGAACCTACTTTTAGTAAGATGACCTTCCTTCAGGAAGAACCACAACTAAACCACTCTAGACTTAAGACAAATCTATCCTAACATCTAGGGACTCCAGAGACAGTGGTTCCAAAACCTACTGGAAAATGCAAAAATGTTTAGCTACAGTTTACTAGGAAATCCACCTCCCATTGCCAGTCAATTCTAATCTAATCCCTGATTCTTAAAAAAAAAAAAAAAAGCCCATTTTTCATATAACTTAAAATATAGTCTATGTGGCATGACAAATTTTGCTTGGGGACATCCAGAGTCAGTGGGGGCCTTCAAAGGGATAGGAAGCCACCTTCCAGAGCTGCCGAAGCCCAAGTGCACCTGACTGCTCACAGCAACCGCGGACATAAAACCTGCTGGCTCCAAACATCAGTGATCTCAAAGGCAGATGCTCCCAGTGGCAGGCGCTGCTCTGTCGTGGAGCTGCTTCTCACATGAGCAACTCCATGTCCTCCCAGGAGCAGCAGAGATTGATGATTCATTATTGTCCTGAGCAGTACTGGGGTGTCCAGCTAGAGTATCATCATTCAGAAGGATTAGTCTTTTTAGCACGGGAACCCTAGCTCAAACTGAATGTCTCTCCCTTCTGGATCAAAAAAAGCCAGCTCTCACGAACATGGGTATGAGACATAATTTGATTAATAAGCTTTGTGGGCCTCTATGAGGAAGACTGTATATGGGAGTGGAGTAGAAGTGAGGATAAATCCAGCAAGAAGCATATAACATATTATGCAAGCAAGATACCTATTTATTATTAACTTTTATTTAGATTTTCATTTAAATGATACATTCTCAAGCTAGGGACTCCTGTAGAAATTACCTGAAAAATTTTATGGAAGAAGAGAAAATACTCTAATGTTTGGAAGCAGGACCAGAAAAGGATCTCTTTGATGCTTTTAAGTTGAAAAGTTAGGTCTGTAAAGATCTAGGTATCCAAACCTGGCCATGCTAAATTTGAGTGTGGGCTCTTTTCCATTCCTGGCCTGCCTTCTTTTCGAAGTATGATTGGGCAAAAAGCAAAATCAAAAATAAACAAAAGCAAAAACCAGGTAAAACACGGAAATAAGTCAGAGACATAGAAAATGCCAACATTAATAATTTCCAAATCACTAGGAGTTAAGGATAATTACCCAGCTATGTATCAATGGAATTACTATGTTTTAACTTTCTAAGATTCTCATGCTTCCAAAATTAATTATCTGCTTACTTGAAGCTTCTAACTTATAATTTATAAATAGGTACCCTTTTTCTGCTTTGAAGAAATTTAGATTTTAAGATGCTAACATTTATGTTTTGGTACAGTCATCATCCTTGGGCTTGGAGATCTTTGGTATTTATGGTCAAGGTGCTCTGTTCTTTCAGATTAAAAAAAAAAAAATCTGTGGACGACTTTAGTTTCTTTAACAGGTTGGGAGTGTCCCAAATGTAGTCAATAAAAGTTCCCTTCCTGTCACTGTTTTAGGGAGTCCTACTCAGACTGCTCTCAGGAGCAGCAAAAATGACAGAGGAAGGAATAGTGGGTTGGCGTAATGGACAGACCATTAGATACATGATGTACTACCTGCCTGTCTCAGTCAACTAGAACCACTGTGCTTTAACACCAGAGCAGCAACTGGCAAACAGGAAAGTCTACCACAAAGCCTGTTGCTGTTACGATTGTGGGAAGTCAAACTTGTCAAATATCAGTTTTCTCCCTGCTCCGATAATGGGTTATATAGAAGCTCTCTTCCAGGTTACAGAATTTGTTTTATTTCTAAAAATTCCCAACGGACAGTAGGAACCGGTAAGGCATAACAGGTAACAATCATTAGAGGCTGAATTCCCCAACTCTTTTTTTTTTTTGTGGTACGCAGGCCTCTCACTGTTGTGGCCTCCCCCATTGCGGAGCACAGGCTCCAAATGCGCAGGCTCAGCAGCCCAGCAGCTCAGCGGCCCAGCCGCTCCGCGGCATGTGGGATCTTCCCGGACCGGGGCACGAACCCATGTCCCCTGCATCGGCAGGCGGACTCTCAACCACTGCGCCACCAGGGAAGCCCTCCCCAACTCTTGATTTAGAGTATATAACCGTCACCCTGCCCCAACCTCCCCACATCGCCTGCACTGTGACAGCCCGGTTCCAAAAGGGCTGGTTGTCCCCACTTCAAAATTCAGCCTAAGTCCCATCTGGTGAAACCTGTCCCCCACGATCTTGACACAAAGAACTCCAATGTCACTGATAACCTCAGAAATTCCATAAGGTCCTCTTACCTCTCTTCAGCCATGAAAATTATTTTAAAATATGTATAGACATTCAAGAACTTCCCCCTTTTCCTGCTTGACTATACTGAGAATGGTATTTAACCTAAACACATACATGTCAAGGCTGTGTTGTAAAGGATAATTACCTATTTGTTTATTTATTAGACTCTTGGCCTTCAAAATAAATGTCAGGAGGGAAAAAAACCAAGAAATTGGGGTCAACACTTGAAGATTCAACACAGAGAAATTAATACACATAATTACTGATTAGACACTAATGACAATAATGTATGCTGCCGTCCAAAGTTCAAACAAGCAATTAGGGTTGATATAAGAAGTATAAACAATTAACAAACGGTCTAATTGCTTTTCTGAATAGAGACTGGCCTCTATTCCTCACACAGACTCTGTGACAGTCTATCCTAGAATCTCTATGGGTAATTCCTGGGCCACTTCCTCCCAGGTGCATATTGAAAAGCTCTGAAAACTAGTAACACTCTGAATGCAGATTTATCTGTTAGGACCATCACTTCTTCCTCTGGGTAACTTTGAGAAAAAACTTCAAGATGTTTCACTAACCAGCGTGAAACAAAAATTGGACTTACAATTGGACATGGAATCAGCCAGGATATAATCTCTCATTGAAAGGCAAAAGCACTATTACAATTAGCAAAATTGCACTGTGTTAAAAAGGTCCCTGACATCAAGCCAAGAACATGAATTGCTTGGCTCAGAGAGAAAAGAGCCTGTTCCTAAGATAAATCAGGCAAGCACACATCTTTAACAAAAATTAAAAGTACACCAAAACCACAATGGCATCTTGGCTTTTATCCCTCTTGCTGATTTAATAGGTGACTCTAAACTCTTCAAAAGTGGGGACTACATCTCAGCTCAATTCCTGCATCAGAATCCCCGGGAGGACTTGTTAACACAGGATGCACCTCCAGAGTTTCTGACACAATAGATCTGGGGTGAGCCTGAGAATTTGCATTTCCAACAAAGTTCCCAGTTGATGCTAAGGTGGCGATACCTTGAGAAGCATGTCCTGGCTTATATATTACATGGAGTGTACAAAGGTGAGAGGATGCTTACCTTTCTGTGGGTAACATCCCCTCAAGAGCGCTGGAGAGCTGCATTGTGAAAGGTTCCTTCAGGAAATGCCCACATAGGCCCACACTTTGCCTTTGACACTGGGAATTTATTATCTGTTGATCTTTAGTCTATGTATTACAAACCTCTCTGGACTTTGAGACCTTCCAAGGCAAAGGAGAGCAACTCCCGAAGCCTAGGAACCAATTTGCCTGGGATGACATGCATCCCATCCCCTAGAAGTACAAATTCCAGAATAAGATGCACCTGGGTTCAAATCTTGGCTCTTTCACTTATTAAAGTGTGAGCCCTTGGGCAAGTTACTTAATCTTTGAGCCACTGCTCCTCATCTATAAAGTGGGAACCATAACAACAATAACTACAACTCATAGTGCGGATGGAAGAATTCGATGAAATAAAAAGGTATCTAAATCTCTTAGCCCAAAGTCTAACACAGAGAAAACTCAGTGTCAATGTTATCATGCCCAGTTTTTACTGAGGATGTCTAGAATTCTCTACCCAGATCACTTGTAATCCAGGAACTCTTCCTCTACTGACAACTCCCACCTACCCAGACATTTCAACAAGATATCCAAGACAGGAGAGAGAGCTTTCTCCCAAGAAAACATCATTCACAGTCCTCTTGGATCCCTTGGTCCTCCTGCCAAACTGGTATCTCTGCTCCAATCCAGACCCTCCATAAATGCCGGTGTAAGAAGTCTACCTGGAGCACTTTCACCTGAAGTCCTCCAGGCGCCCTAAATTCTTTCACCACTCTTCAAAAAACAGCCTTTTTGAATAAAGGGAGGAAAGGTGTGGGCCATCCTTAATTCAGCCATCCAAAGATAAGCAAACCACCATGGCACCTGAATGCATGCATGTCCTCTAAAATTTATGTAATTCAGTGCACATGATCTTTTTAAAAATTTGTTTCATTTTTTAAACATTTTTATTATAAAAGTAATAAATATAGAAATTAGAAAATTAAGACCACTAGTGATTCTATCACAAGATAACCACTGTTAATAATCTGATGCATGTTATTTCAGTTCTACATGTATATATGAAAATGGTATCATACTATTTGTTATTGTTCTGCAATCTTTCTCAGTATATTGTACAAGTTCTTAAATTATACATTTTTTGTTGAAGTATAGTTGATTTACAGTGCTGTGTTAGTTTCTGGTGTACAGCAGAAATATATATATTTTTTCTCTTTCAGATTCTTTTCCATTATAGATTATTACAAGATATTGAGTATCAGTAGGACCCTGTTGCTTATCTATTTTATATACAGGAGTTTGTTAATCCCAAACTCCTAATTTATCCCTCTTCACCCCCATCCTCTCCCCTTCGGTAACCATAAGTTCATTTTCTATGTCTGTGAATCTGTTTCTGTTTTGTACAAGTTTTTAAATATTCTTCTATAACATTAATGTTAACAGCTGCAAAGGGATTCATGACACGGCCGGGCAATAACTTATTTAACCCCTCGGAGCCTTTTCTCTCACACATGCTGTGTATGCTGAGGACCCAGCAGAGTGAATATGCATATTGACAACCGCTGCTCTCCATCATTCGGCCACGTGCAAGGACAGAACTGTTGGACTGATAAAGCTGAAGGAATTATTAGCTAATAAACTTGCAGACTGACGTAATCAAAGAAAAACAATTAAATTAATTAAAAATACTTCTATTAATTTTCTACACATTCTAATACTGGATAGCAGGTGGTCCACAAATTCCTACCCTTTTGTACTCCAATGTAGCTGAAACATTTCCCCCCATTTTTTTTTTTTTTTTTTGCGGTATGCGGGCCTCTCACTGTTGTGGCCTCTCCCGTTGCAGAGCACAGGCTCCAGACGCGCAGGCCCAGCAGCCACGGCTCACGGGCCTAGCCGCTCCGCAGCATGTGGGATCCTCCCGGACCGGGGCACGAACCTGTGTCCCCTGCATCGGCAGGCGGACTCTCAACCACTGCGCCACCAGGGAAGCCCCCGCCCCATTTTTGTTTTAATGAGAAATTTAATTTTGTCAATGAAATTAAATTAAATCAGAATATACTTTACATATATTCCCAAGGTCTGAGCAGTTAAACTTTTTTTTTTAATGAAAAGAGGGAAAATCAAGACATATAAGCTATTTACTATGCTTCAATTCTGTACTGACTACAGGGAGAATGCAGGGGGCTGAGAGTGGTTGGGGGAGGTAAATCTAAGTCTTACACAGTATATTCTAACTAGTTAACGCTGTTAGAGAATCAAAGATCCTGTGTGAGGGAAAGTCCAACTCTGTTTACACTGTGCCTCTCAAAGGGATCCTGTAAAACTGACAATTGTGAGTGTAGGGCTCACGCAGCAGGGCTCACGCAGCAGTCACCTCAGGAAGCACCTACAGTCGTGGCCTTTGTGGATATCCAGTACTGATGTCACTCCCGAAGACTGTCAAGTACCTGCAGTGGTGCACTCTGCTGCCCCACTACCAGCCCCACCAAGTCTGTGCCTCCTGCTTCTCATTTCTCACTGATTCCTTCAAAGAATATGTCGTCCTTCCCATTTGGGGAGGACCAAGGTTACTAGGAAAGATGGAGAAAAGATCTTATACACACACACATTATCTAGAAACTCATATATCCCTTATAAAAATTAAATTTATCACTTCCCATAACAAGTCATGCCTGGGGGGACCTGAGGGTCTGCCATGGTATCATATGCAGATAAGGCAACTGCCCAATCAGAAGAGACAGCAGGGCACAGCCATCCTCTCCCATTGCTAAGCAGACATTTCCTGTTGATGTACCAGTGCCTCAAATTTAAAACTTTATCTCCTCAAACCTACCTCCCTCTTCTGACTTCCATATTACATTTAATAAAACAGCATTGCTCTTCTCCTAAGAGCCCCAGTTCAGGATCACTGGGCCACCTTTGAGGACTCCTCTTCCTTACCTTCACTAGACTTGCACATCCAGTCACTAACTCAGCAAGTTCTGTCTCTTCTCTCTTCGCAATGTCTTCCATCTGCCTCTTTCTTTCAGCTTCCTCAGCCAATACCCTAGTTCGGGATTTATTACCCAAACACCTAAACAAATCCGTAGCCTCTTAACTGGCCTCCCCACCTGTCAGTCCACCCCACCCGCAGGCACCTGTTTTGATCATATACCTCTCTGCCCATCAGACACTCAGGTAGCTAAAGGACAGAATCTGAATGTCTTTGTCAGCACTCAAGATACTCTATGATTCCAGCCATATCTCTGGCCTAGCAGAACTGGTCTATTCTATTCCAGGGGCATATTTACATATGCACTCTTGTATTTCCAAACTATACTTGACACCTTTTTCCTGCATTTGGAATGTCCTTCCCGCTTTTCCACTCTTCAACTTTTCCTTGAATTTTATTCATACTTGAGTGTCCAGCTCAAATTCAACTTCTTTCTGTCCCTCCGTAAGTCATACCTGCACCGATTAGATGTAAACCTTTGAGAGGCTGTATCTCACACGTCCTTATTTTTTTAATCCTTCAGCACTCCTAGCATAGTGTCAGGCATGTCACAAATGCTCAGTAAATCTTTGCTGATTGATTTTTGATTAGTACTTATAGATCCAATCTGCCTCCACACACACACCCTGACCTGCCTGTGACAGCAGCCATTTATGCATCCAAGCCAACAGGAGAGGCTAACCTTCATTAACAGCTATGCTCCAAAACCAACAGGGCTAACTGGTCACTTGACCAGGAACAATGATTTTCTTTCCCATAGAGAACGTGAGCCTTAGGCACCGAGTGCACTCTGTAAAACCCTGATGCAACAGCAAAAAGCACACTTCTGAATGGAACAGGAGTCGGTAGAGGTGGCCTCTGCCTTCGTATGCCTAGATAACAAAACACAGGTTTAGTCAAAGATTCCCATTCATATAATGCCTCTGATAGTCCTTACAAACTCAACCATTTCATCTCATATAAATTTAGGAGATATGCAAAAGATCTGTCACACATCCAAAATATGCATCAATTCAGCCAATATTTACCAAACAACAAGAAGAGGAAACACACTTTACAGGAAAAAGCATGGGCTTTGGAACTAAGAAAACCTGGTTTTGATTCCTAGCTTTACAGCTAGTCGTGTGGAAAGACATCTGACCTTGCTCAGCTTTGATTTCCTTCTCTGTAAAACAAGGGTAGAGCCACCTACCTCATAGGGTTGCTTTGAGGACTAAATGAGATAATGCATGCAACGTACGTGGCACAGATCGGTTCATAGGTGGAAAGTTGTTGCTATGGTCAAAGGAGAATAATAGAGCAGTAGTTGTATTCAAAGTGCTGGGCTTTGTGCTTAATTAGCACTGCTGCATATTAAACAAGACAAGCTCAAGAGAGACCCTGACTTAAAGACAGAAATAAGATGAATATATATAAAGCTATCTTAGGCCTCGGAACTCTGTGTCTGTCTTTAAAGTCTTAAGTAACATTGAAATTTCACGGATGTTACAAGCAACATTATGCTGAAGTACTTATGAAGTGAAACAGATCTCCAACTACTGTCACATGGTAGTCACTAGGTGCTTTCAATGATTCAAACTGTTTGGGGGGATATATAGGTCAGTGGTAGAACACCTACTGCACTTTAAAGTTCTTTCACCTATTTTACCTTGAGCTAAATGGCTTGTCAACTCCAAGAAAGTCATTGTTGTTCCAAAAACCAAAGTTGGTTCTTTAGGGAAGATAATGCCAGGAATCCAAAACTAGCGTAAGAATTCAGCTTCCCGGCAGGGCAAAGAGGACATACCTACCACATACAGTAGACACACAAACGTGTGCTGAACACAAGAATGAGTTTCAGTTACAATGAACCTGTACCTCTAGTGTCATGTAACACCTGAGATACAATGTAATAAATGTTTCTACAAACAAGAATCCCAATCTTGAGAATCAGAGAAGGAAATACAAATGCCCAGTTTCAATCTCCCTTGAGAACAAAGAGTACCTGAAAAAAAGTACTAAAAGAGAAGCTGGTGTTCATTCACAAACATATGTCACTGTCAACGTTACCCCTTTCCACACCCATTTTCAGTCTTAGGGGTATGTGTGTACATGGTTTCACCCCATGGGCTTCAAGTTCACAAGGAAGTCAAGGATAAATGCTATTCTTTAGCATCTTGCTAAAAAAATTTACCTCCCCACCTGAGAAGATATTACATTTAAGTACTTTAGCACTCAAATCCCAAATTAGGAGACAAAGAAATGTAAAGGGCAAAAACCCTTGAGAGAAGAGATAAGAGTTGTCCTCTGCCTGTCTGAAGAGTGGCAGCTATTCCTTCCACAAACCCATGATGCAGTATCTGAGAAGCACAAGGAAGGCTGAAAAAGCTGTGGATGACCTTACTAGAATTTCATGCTTACTTATACGTGTGACTTCGAGCCAGTACCCAGGCTTCCAATCTCTCAGAAGTCACCCATAAATCAGCAAATGAGACAAGTGCTGCAAATAGCATAATTTCTCATGAGCAAGTACCCTAGCTATGTTGCTAGATTTTTTTTTGGTAGTTAACAGAGAATGATAAAAACTGTTTCAACATTTTATCATGAAAATTTTCAAACTTACACAAAAGTAAAGAGATAGTGTAATGAACCCAGCTTTAACAGTTATCAACATATGGCCAATCTTCTTTCATCTAAACCCTATCTAATGGATTATTTTCAAGGCTACCCAGAAATCATAGCATTTTATTTAGAAATACTTCAGTATGTATCTCTAAAAGATAAAGACTTTTTAAAAAATCATCACAATGCTGTTATCATACATTAACAATGAAAAGTAATTCTTTTATACTATTAAATATGTTCAAATACATCCCAAGTTATCTCAATAACCTCATCATCTTTTTACACATGGTCAAAAATTGAATGTTCACAATGGAAAGAAACTTAGAAACTGCAGAGTACAATTTCTACCCAATATGACCGAATCCCCCTTAAAGCAGTTCCTCAGCTGTGACACTGCCCCTAAGATGTGCACATCTCGTGGAAGACATGAATCTTAGACTCATGAGCTGATTTTTTTCAGTATGCTATTTAACCATCTTTTATAATTGCAATTTTAAAAATTTAAGAATAATAGCTCTGTTGAGATATAATTCACATACCATAAAATTCACCCATTTAAAGTATACAGTTCAATGGTTTTTAGTATATTCGCAGGGTTATGGAAGCGTTACCACTATCTAACTTTAGAACATTTCCACCACTCTGAAAAGAAACCTCACGCCCATTAGCAATCACTCCCCATCTCCCCTTCTCCAGTCCCTGGAAACCACCCGTCTGCTTTCTGTGTCTATGGATTTTGCCTTTTCTGGACATTCTTACTCTACAGTATGCTGTTTTAAAATTGCTTGGGGCTCTGCTTGCCCCCCAACCAAGGCAGCAACTGTCCCAGAAGGTACTAGGGGTACCTGACACTCATGAGAACAAGATTCCTTGGCAGGGGGTTCTCCCTCTTTCCCCTAATTTGGGAGCAGAGGATCAGCTGCTGCTTTTTGCTTTAGCTGTCAGGAAGCCCAGAGTTGAATTTGTGGCCCAACTTTTATAACTGTGTAGCATATTATCATATACATTTCTCTGACCAAACTTTCCCTCTGACCTGAATTTTCCTTTTGTTCATTTGTTTTTGCTTATATTTCAAGAATTTTTGTACTTTATTCAAATACTTCTTTGGAACAAGGAAAGATTTAAATGTGTGACATTTCCTTTCAGACATTCTGGTAATATTCTATCATATCTTAAAAGCCTAGGAAAATCTTTCCCATTTGGCTAGGGTTATTTTCTTTTGAAGATGGATGCTTAGGCTGGTATTTAAAAAAATACTGTCCTAGGACTCCTAATAAAGGATACGAATGCATAAAAGGTGACATGAGTGAGGAAAGTTTATTCCTGTACATACAAAAAAGAGGTAGCATTTACTGAGAGAGAGAGAGAGAGAGAGAGAGAGAGAGAGAGAGAGAGAGAGAGAG